>NC_091298.1:21405702-21432197 GCF_038502225.1 Cherax quadricarinatus
TAATGACTGTGTTGGTTCGTTGTCAGCTGATCGTCCTGATGTGGCTGCTTAACAAACATCACGAATCCATAGATTTGAGTTTGCTCAATCATGGTATCTAGTTGACTCTTGTACTTATATATTGCTTGTCTAGCTGGTTCTTCAGTGACTGTATCGCCTTCAAGCTTACAACTTGAGCATTCAGTTTGTTTCTGTCTGATATAAGTCCGTTTACCCCCCCCCAAAAAAAAAAATACATGCATTAGTGTTGCATCGTCTGCTCCGACGTTTTATTTCCTTATTTCGAATTATGGACTTACTACGGATTTCAAATAGTTCTTCGCTTTCGAGAGAATCAAAAACAATTAAAAGATTTTAATGAGATCTCTTCGTGGTCTCTGTAATATAGGATGGACATAAATGCGTTCGAAAATTTAGAAAGATAAAGTTGTATATCAGGGGTATACAATACCGACATGTGCAACATCTGGGTATATTGTAGACGCTTGGCGATCCAGTGGCTTTATCAGTACATTACATGGACATAATACGATGACTGCTGTATATATTTCTACAATCTTCAAATTATATGTTGCACATGTGTCTAATTCATCAGATGTTGCACATGTGTCTAATTCATCAGATGTTGCACATGTGTCTAATTCTCCAGATGTTGCACATGTGTCTAATTCCTCAGATGTTGCACATGTGTCTAATTCATCAAAGATGAAATTAATTCCGTGTATTAGAAACCTTTCCTACAAAAATAAGCCGAGGGCATTGAACTTGCACTCTCTGGAAAAGCATAGAATTAGGGAAACCATACCCCCGGCCGGGATTGAACCCGCGGTCATAGAGTCTCAAAACTCCAGCCCGTCGCGTTAGCCACTAGACCAGCTAGCCACAATAAAATTCATCCAACTAGGTATATTTCTACACCATATGACCGCGGGTTCAACCCGGCCGGGGGTATGGTTTGTTTGCAATCGTGTCATTACGATTTCTTGAGTCATAGAATTAGGGAGACGTGACTGAAGTGCACTAATGAAAAACAGAAGTAATTATATGGACCATAACAGTCATGTTGAGAATATCGAACCAAGACAAGACTCACAGCAGTGCATTCAAGTTGGAGACATTTAGATTTAGAATTGATTTTGAGAAGTACTGGTTTGGTAATAGTTGTGCATGAATGAGCAAATTCCCAGGTATCGTCAGTGAGGTAAGAACTTTGGGTAGTTTTATATTCAGGTTTCATGAGTACACGAGTACATGTCTGGTACAGTGTTCTTTTTTTCTTAAAAAACTAAGTTCTTTGAGTCTTTCTTTACAAGTAATAATAATAATAATAATAATAATAATAATAATAATAATAATAATAATAATAATAATAATAATAATAATAATAATAATAATAATAATCGTAATAATAATAATAATAATAATAATAATAATAATAATAATAATAATAATAATAATAATAATAATAATAATAATCTTTATTTCTACAGGTACATGTACAATGTATACAGACGTATTATGTATGATGTAAATGGTTTAGAAAACCGTCAAGTTGAAGGAGACACTTGTACATTTGCGAATCTTTTCGCCAACCAGTAGCTTCTTCAGTCCAATACAGAGAAGAACGGTGGAAGATGAGAAGTTTGAGATAATCAGTCCCTCAGGTTTGTTCTGAGTGGTGACAGGAGCTTGGTAGCTTTTCTTAGAATTTTCTGTGAGTTGGAGATGGAAGCTGGACGGCAGACTCAGGATGCCGTCTAACAAGTGCTTTATAGAGTCAGTATGGTGCCATGCATTGTTTGCTTAAAAATTTCTAGCTATGAAACATAGTAGTATCTGCTAGTTTTATTGTTCGGTGAGTGACAATGAGAGTGAGAGAGAGCGAGAGAGAGTGGGAGTGTGTGAGATGTGTGAGAGTGTGTGTGTGTGTGTGTGTGTGTGAAGAGAGAGAGAGAGAGAGAGAGAGAGAGAGAGAGAGAGAGAGAGAGAGAGAGAGAGAGAGAGAGAGAGAGAGAGAGAGAGAGAGAGAGAGAGAGAGAGAGAGACAGCTAGTACGAAAATTTTCGTTACCCATGAAAAGTTAAGTTTTCTGTAAAGTTAAAATCAGAGAAAATATGCCGGCTACCGGGAAAATTTGTTTTATTTATACACTGTCTTCTATTTCCCGTGAATATATATTATATAAATATTTGTTTACATCATCCACAGTGTTTACATCACAGTGTTTTGTCTGAGCTCTCCTAGTCTAAATGTACATAATGTACATTGATGAATTTAGTCACTTAGCCATGATACCAACTTACCTCATAACTTACCTCATACTTTGTAATATTTTAAATTTAAGATTTAAACTAAGTCTGCCCGAAATGCCTAGCCATGCTAGGTGTTCTAGTGGTACACTGTTATTATTATTTTACTACATATAAACCACACAATACCCAAATTCTGTAAACTCAGCATTGTAATCCTTATAGAGAATAAACTTTGAATTTGAATTGAATTTGAATTATGTGTCTAAACACAGTAATGACCATATGACCTGTCTTTGTAATACTCATTTGTACTAAATTGTTATCTGTTTTACAATAATTTTTGTACCACTGAATATATCATTGCTTAGTTAATCTTAAGTTAATTTTAAGCCTGCCCATAATGCTCTGCATACAAGGAGCTTTGGCATGCTGCACTTTAAAAATTGTATTCCTTGTACTTCTCTGTATCATGTTCAAATAAATAAATAAATAAATAAATAAATAAATAAATTTACATTTAGGCTGGTATGGTAAGGAGGGCACACATATGTGTCCTTCATACCATACCATTGTAAGTTTATTCAGGTTCAGGTACACATAAATAGTTACATAAACTATTAAACATAGCAGCATATGTGTAGATTACCCAGGATAACCCAAGAAAGTCAGAAAAGTGACTTATTTCTATTGGGTTCCTTACTAGGCTCCTTCGCTCAGACTATGTCTACTGACTGGTGGATCCTTGTGAACACTTGTGGCTCAGTGGTGAAGTCTGGGCTCACAAACACTGAGCGAGCAGTGTTGTGTCCCGGGCACGGGTGGTAACGTCGGTCACCTGCTGTACATAAATGGCTCAGATAACCGACAAGTTGATTAATTAAACACATGTACAATATTTTAATATCTTTATTGAGGAAATGTTTTGCCATACAGTGGCTTAATCAGTCCAATACAAAGAAGAGTTGTGAAGATCAGAAAGAGTTTGAGGTAATCAGTCCCTCAGCCTGGAGTCGATGTAATCAGTCCATTAATTTGCTTCACCTCACCTATCTGCAGTATATAACCCCCTTCTTCGCGCATATGTTGTATTATTTTTAAACTGGACTGATTACATCGACTCAAAGCCGAGAGACTGATTACCTCAAACTTCTTCTGACCTTCACCATTCTTCTTTGTATTGGACTGATGAAGCCACTGTGTGGCGAAATACTTTATAATAGAGATACTCAAGTGTTACACATGTGTCTAATCAATGAACTTACACCTGCTACTCCTAGGTTAGGTTAGGTCAGGTTATCAGGCAAGAGGACAAGAGTTGCCTGACGCGGGTCTTAGTCATATGATGATTATAATTATAGCTATAGTCGCCCATCAGTAAGTAGGCACCTGGGTGTTATCAAAGTGTTGTAGGGTCGCATCCTGAGATGAGAGGATTGTAGATGAATGGTTCAAAGAACCGACATGTTGTTAAATTAGACACATGTGCAACTCTTGGGTATCTTTATTGAGGAAACGTTTCCTTAATAAAGATACCCAAGAGTTGCACATGTGTCTAATTTAACAACATGTCGGTTCTCTGAACCATTTATCTACAATCCTGTCAGACACTGCAACTTCTTGGGATCTTAATACTTGGGAATTCTTCGCTTGCCTAACACTTGGGCACGACCTACTTCCACATTGGACAAATGTGACACCACCTACGACTGCTGCACCTCTCCTGCCATACGGTTTATAAGCTGCTTCTCCGCTCATATGCCGTATTCTATTCAAGATTGATGGACTGACCACATCGACTCAAGGTTGAGGGACTGATTACCTCATTCTCCTCCTGTTCTTCAAGTTTCTCCTATGTATGGACTGATGAAGCCACTGTGTGGCGAAACGTTTCCTCAATAAAGATGTGACAGAGTGAACAGGCAAAAGGGGGGGGGGGGGGTTGGCCTGTACATTGCAGAGTCACTTGTTTGCACAGAACTGCTTAATGCCTCAAATGACGTAGTGGAAGTTTTAGCAGTAAAGGTCGAGAACCAAAACCTAGTCATTGTGGTAGTCTACAAGCCTCCGGATGCAACATCCCAGCAATTCCAGGAACAGCTGTTAAAAATTGACCACTGTCTGGAAAATCTTCCAGCTCCTGCACCCAACATCTTGCTCCTGGGGGATTTCAACTTAAGGCACCTAAAATGGAGGAATATAGCAAATAATATTGTTGCAGTAATAACACCAGGAGGCAGCTCTGATGAAAACTCACACTCACACGAGCTTTTAAATCTCTGCACAAAATTCAATTTAAACCAGCAAATAATAGAGCCTACTAGACTGGAGAATACACTAGACCTCATATTCACTAACAATGATGATCTGATAAGAAATGTCACCATATCAAAAACAATATACTCAGATCACAACATAATTGAGGTTCAGACATGTATGCGAGGAGCCCCAGACCGACAAAATGAGACTAGTCACGAGGGAGCATTCACCAAATTCAACTTCAATAACAAAAACATAAAGTGGGACCAAGTAAACCAAGTCCTAACCGATATAAGCTGGGAAGATATACTAAGCAACACAGACCCAAACTTATGCCTAGAACAGATTAACTCGGTGGCACTCGATGTATGCACAAGGCTTATTCCTCTAAGAAAAAGGAGGAGTAGATGTAAAATAGAAAGAGACAGGCGCTCCCTTTACAGGCGACGGAAAAGAATAACAGAGCGGCTAAAAGAGGTCAATATATCTGAAATGCGCAGGGAGACACTGGTCAGAGAAATAGCAAGCATCGAACTTAAGCTAAAAGAATCCTTTAGGAGTCAGGAATCGCGGGAAGAACTAAAAGCTATAAATGAAATCGAAAGAAACCCAAAGTATTTCTTCTCCTATGCCAAATCAAAATCGAGAACAACGCCCAGTATTGGGCCCCTACTTAAACAAGATGGGTCCTACACAGATGACAGCAAGGAAATGAGTGAGCTACTCAAGTCCCAATATGACTCAGTTTTTAGCAAGCCGCTAACCAGACTGAGAGTCGAAGATCAAAATGAATTTTTTATGAGAGAGCCACAAAATTTGATTAACATAAGCCTATCCGATGTTATCCTGACGCCAAATGACTTCGAACAGGCGATAAATGACATGCCCATGCACTCTGCCCCAGGGCCAGACTCATGGAACTCTGTGTTCATCAAGAACTGCAAGAAGCCCCTATCACGAGCCTTTTCCATCCTATGGAGAGGGAGCATGGACACGGGGGTCGTCCCTCAGTTACTAAAAACAACAGACATAGCCCCACTCCACAAAGGGGGCAGTAAAGCAACAGCAAAGAACTACAGACCAATAGCACTAACATCCCATATCATAAAAATCTTTGAAAGGGTCCTAAGAAGCAAGATCACCACCCATCTAGAAACCCATCAGTTACACAACCCAGGGCAACATGGGTTTAGAACAGGTCGCTCCTGTCTGTCTCAACTACTGGATCACTACGACAAGGTCCTAAATGCACTAGAAGACAAAAAGAATGCAGATGTAATATATACAGACTTTGCAAAAGCCTTCGACAAGTGTGACCATGGCGTAATAGCGCACAAAATGCGCGCTAAAGGAATAACAGGAAAAGTCGGTAGATGGATCTATAATTTCCTCACTAACAGAACACAGAGAGTAGTCGTCAACAGAGTAAAGTCCGAGGCAGCTACGGTGAAAAGCTCTGTTCCACAAGGCACAGTACTAGCTCCCATCTTGTTCCTCATCCTCATATCCGACATAGACAAGGATGTCAGCCACAGCACCGTGTCTTCCTTTGCAGATGACACCCGAATCTGCATGACAGTGTCTTCCATTGCAGACACTGCAAGGCTCCAGGCGGACATCAACCAAATCTTTCAGTGGGCTGCAGAAAACAATATGAAGTTCAACGATGAGATATTTCAATTACTCAGATATGGTAAACATGAGGAAATTAAATCTTCATCAGAGTACAAAACAAATTCTGGCCACAAAATAGAGCGAAACACCAACGTCAAAGACCTGGGAGTGATTATGTCGGAGGATCTCACCTTCAAGGACCATAACATTGAATCAATCGCATCTGCTAGAAAAATGACAGGATGGATAATGAGAACCTTCAAAACTAGGGAGGCCAAGCCCATGATGACACTCTTCAGGTCACTTGTTCTATCTAGGCTGGAATATTGCTGCACTCTAACAGCACCTTTCAAGGCAGGTGAAATTGCCGACCTAGAAAATGTACAGAGAACTTTCACGGCGCGCATAACGGAGATAAAACACCTCAATTACTGGGAGCGCTTGAGGTTTCTAAACCTGTATTCCCTGGAACGCAGGAGGGAGAGATACATGATTATATACACCTGGAAAATCCTAGAGGGACTAGTACCGAACTTGCACACGAAAATCACTCACTACGAAAGCAAAAGACTTGGCAAACGATGCACCATCCCCCCAATGAAAAGCAGGGGTGTCACAAGCACGTTAAGAGACCATACAATAAGTGTCAGGGGCCCGAGACTGTTCAACTGCCTCCTAGCATACATAAGGGGGATTACCAACAGACCCCTGGCAGTCTTCAAGCTGGCACTGGACAAGCACCTAAAGTCAGTTCCTGATCAGCCGGGCTGTGGCTCGTACGTTGGTTTGCGTGCAGCCAGCAGCAACAGCCTGGTTGATCAGGCGCTGATCCACCAGGAGGCCTGGTCACAGACCGGGCCGCGGGGGCATTGACCCCCGAAACTCTCTCCAGGTAAACTCCAGGTAAACCCAAGAGTTGCACATGTGTCTAATTTAACAACATGAGAGGATTAAAGAACCCACAGTGGAAACATGCCAGAGTGTGGCTTTGTAGGGTTACCCTGGGTTACTAACCCTCTACACACCAGGGACGCTTTGAACGACAAGATTTTTAAATGTCTTCGTAATAATAAATTATTTAGTTTGATTTTTTTTACTGAATGAAAATTAGGTGTAGAAGATGGAGTGGCTGCCATCTTGATCTAGGCGACACTTGACTAGGCTACAGCAGGAGCTGCTTCCCTAACACATCCAAAATGCAGGATGGTTATCCTGTCGCAGAATTATTATTTTTTGACCATTATCCACCACACTGAATGGTTTTTCTTGCCATAATCCATCACACTGGATGGTTTTACTGTCATAATCCATCACACTGGATGGTTTAACTGTCATAATCCATCACACTGGATGGATTTATTGTCATAATCCATCACACTGGATGGTTTTACTGTCATAATCCATCACACTGGATGGTTTAACTGTCATAATCCATCACACTGGATGGTTTTACTGTCATAATCCATCACACTGGATGGTTTTACTCTCATAATCCATCACACTGGATGGTTTTATTGTCATAATCCATCACACTGGATGGTTTTATTATCATAATCCATCACACTGGATGGTTTTACTGTCATAATCCACCACACGAAGGTTTTGACATACATTGTCAGAGTTTTTTTCTAACAAAAGTAATGAAACGTGTGGGGCTGGAATGGGAGACTTCAGCAGGTTGACGATGGTAGCAGCAATCATTCCACTCAAGATTCAGTAACCGGAGAAGCTCGACACGTTTCTTTCCAGCAGAGATCCATCCATAAAGGTAGTCCTAATGTAAAGGCAAGTCCAACCATGCTAAGAAGACAGTGGGACATGATAACGACATATAAAATATTGAGAGGAGTCGACAAGGCGGACAGAGACAAGATGCTCTAGAGATGGGACACAACAACAAGGGGTCACAGTTGGAAGGTAAAGACTCAGATGAATCACAGGGATGTTAGGAAGTATTACTTCAGTCTCAGAGTTGTCAGGAATTGGTATAGCCTGGAAAGCGATGTAGTGGAGGCAGGATCCATCCGTAGATTTAAGAAGAGGTATGATAAAGCTCATGGAGCAGTAATAGTTACCCAGTAGCGACCAGTGAAGAGGCGAGGCCAGGAGCTGTGAATTGACCCCTGCAACCAGAACTAGGTGAGTACAACTAGGTGAGTACACACAAACGCACACATCAACCAAATAACTGCTGCAGGATATGGTGCCTAGCAAACCTAAGAATAGCATTCCGACATTTCAGTAAGGAATCTTTCAGGACTCTATGCACCGTGTACGTCAGGCCTATATTGGAGTATGCAGAACCGGTTTGGAACCCACACCTGGCCAAGCACGTCAGGAAATTAGAGAAAGTGCAGAAATTTGCAACGAGACTAGTCCCGGAGCTAAGGGGAATGTCCTACGAGGAGAGGTTAAGGGAAATCGATCTGACAGCACTGGAGGACAGGAGAGGTAGGGATGATATGATAATGACATACAAAATACCGAGAGGAATCGACAAGGTGGACAGAGACAGGATGTTCCAGAGATGTGACACAGCAACAAGGGGTCACAATTGGAAGTTAAAGACTCAGATGAGTCACAGGGATGATAGGAAGTACTTCTTCAGTCATAGAGTTGTCAGGAAGTGGAATAGTCTGGAAAGTCATGTAGTGGAGGCAGGAACCATATGTAGTATTAAGAAGAGGTGTGATAAAGCTGATGGAGCAGGGAGAGAGTGACCTAGTAGCGGCCAGTGAAGAGGCGGGGCCAAGAACTATGAATCGACCTCTGCAACCACGGTTAGATGAGTACACAAACCCACAAACACGTACTCAAGCTGACAACTGCTATCTGCCACTGCTGACCACTGCCATCTGCCACTGCTGACCATCATCAGTCAGGCACAACATTTCTATAAATCAGTTAGTTATTTACTCACTGTAGTCTACAAATAATTGTTTATGCTCTTTAGTATTTATATTCAGGAGTTCTTTGTGATAATCTTAATTTTATATATTTTTACGAGCAATTTACACATTCAAGTTTAAGAGCTCCCTAAAGTATTGTTTAAAACCTAACAGTGTTAATGCTGAACCTCTGAAGGAATCACTCGCTGAAATTGCCAATTTTCTTCCCGTACAGAGGAGGATGACAAAGTTGATCCCATGTATCAGAAATCTTCCCTATGAGGATAGACTGAGGGCCCTGAATCTGCACTCTCTCGAAAGGCGTAGAATTAGGGGGGATATGATCGAGGTGTATAAATAGAAAACAGGAATAGATAAAGGGGATGTAAATAACGTGCTGAAAATTTCCAGCCAAGACAGGACTCGCAGCAATGGTTTTAAGCTAGAAAAATTCAGATTCAGGAAGGATATAGGAAAGCACTGGTTTGGTAATAGAGTTGTGGATGAGTGGAACAAACTCCCGGGTACAGTTATAGAGGCTAAAACGTTGTGTAGTTTTAAAAATAGGTTAGATAAATACATGAGTGGGTGTGGGTGGGTGTGAGTTGGACCTGACTAGCTTGTGCTATCAGGTCTGATGCCGTGCTTCTTCCTTAAGTGGAAGTGACCTGACTAGGTGGGTCTTTGGGCTTATCCTGGGGGGGACATGGACCTGCTCCGCATAGGTCAGTGTGCCTGCTGCGGTGTTCCTTCTTTCTTATGTAATATACACAAGTTAATGACACGTTCACTTCCCGTGGCTCCCTTCACTGTTTATGTCGACTTGATCCACCTCAAACCAATTTCGACGCTAATTAAAGTTACGACAGTTACAAAGTGAGGTTCAGACTCCCAGGAACTCGTGCGTGGACAGATAAAGAATGTTGTTATTGACCGCGACAATGATGATAGTCTGACGTCTCCGTCTTATCATCATCACAATCAAGAAATTGTTTGATTACTTCAGTAAGTTTGATTAATCATTCAAAAAGTTAGTCCTCTCTCTTCCATAATATATATATATATATATATATATATATATATATATATATATATATATATATATATATGGGTGAGAAGTCAAGTTGAAGTGACCTGTGTCAGCCATCTTGTCTGCCTTCTAGTGTCCGTGAGTGATGGGCACGGGGGAATTGATAGGGAGGGTGGTAGTGATGGGGACGCTGGTAATGAGTAATGGGGATGCTGATAGTGATGGTGAGGCTGATAGTCATAGGGACTCTCGTAATGAGTAATGGAGGACAGGAGGATCAAGGGAGACATGATAACGACATACAAAATACTGCTTGGAATAGATAAGGTGGACAGAGACAAGATGTTCCAGAGATGGGACACAGAAACAAGGGGTCACAATTGGAAGTTGAAGACTCAGATGAGTCAAAGGGATGTTAGGAAGTATTTCTTCAGCCACAGAGTTGTTAGGAAGTGCAATAGTCTGGCAAGTGATGTAGTGGAGGCAGGAACCATACATAGTTTTAAGACAAGGTATGATAAAGCTCATAGAGCAGGGAGAGGGAGGACCCAGTAGCGGCAAGTGAAGAGGCGGGGCCAGGAGCTATGACTCGACTCCTGCAACCACAACAAGGTGAGTATACACACACACACACACACACACACACACACACATACACATACAAATTCACATACACTGAGGTAAACCATTTTCACAAGCTAATGAGCGTTTAGTGTGAGGGAATTGTTGCAGCGTCCCGGGACACTGGATCAGTTATGGTGGGTGTGGGGGAGAAGGGGGTGTGGGTGTGGGTGTGGGTGTGGGGGAGAAGGGGGTGTGGGTGTGGGGAAGAAGGGGGTGTGGGTTTGGGAGAGTACGGGGGTGGGTGTGAGGGAGTAGTGGGGTGAGCGATGAGGGAGCAGTGAGGTAGGCGAGGGGAATACAGGGAATTTGGTGAGGAGGGGTGGATGGAGAGAGAACGTAGAACAAAAATGAGAGAGGTAGGAAGAGGAAGAGAGAGAGGATGAAGAAAGAGAGAGAAAGGATGATTCAAGAGAGAAAGAATGACGGAAGCGAGATATAAAAGAAGAGGGATACCTGTATGTGTCTTTTTTACTTACTCGTCGGTAATGTATCCCCATGTATCCCCAGTCTAATGGAAAAGTCTTAGGATGGAGTCTTTTATACTGCAACCAATGGAAGAAGTGGTGAGATGCAGCAATTGTAAATGTAGCCACAAGTGGGTGGGGACCAGTAGTTGCAGTAAAGCAAGGCCAATAAGGTGGCCAGAGATTTCGTAATCGAGTTGGAGAGGCATCTTCTAGTTCCCTACAAGGAAGCTAGTGGTCAATTTAATAGTGAAACTAGTGGAAGAAGTATAAAGATGCAGGAGTAGTAGACATAGTCATAGGTGGGTGGGTCCCACTATAATAAAGTTCCAGGTTGTAAGACTCACTGGAAAGTTATATCTAACACCTGTTATCTTGAGATCAATTTAATAAAGCCATAAATGAATGAGAAAAACTTGAGATATCTGTCATTCAGAGTAGATTTTGTTGACTAATTTAAGTTTGAAAATTTACAAAGGTAAAATAAATAATTCACAAAGGTTCCTTATTTTCATAAGTGTGATATGTGGAAATCCACGCAATATTTGTGCTTATATATTTTATATATACCACAAAATAAAGGTTAGACCCTCTACACTCTACAGTAAGCAACAATCACCGCTAAAATTAGTCAAAACGCAAAACTATATTACCGAAAATAACTCAATTATAAAACACATCGTTCTTCATTTTCATACATGGAAAAGTTTTGATTATGACACAATACCTTGTATTTATTTATAGAAGTTATTCTTTGTCTTCACGTACACTATATCAACACACTTGCAGATCGATACACTGGAAAAACATCTGACACCATCAGTGACTTAAGTCTCTTGAAGGAAGTTGTAATCCAGATATCATCGGGAATAAAGTTAAAATTGCCATTGAAGTTCAGATCGTCAGGTATGAAACCAAAATCGTCAGCTATATGAAATTCAAATCAGGAGGTATGAAGTTCAACTCCGAGTCTTGAATTAGTGGTATTTCAACAGCAGGTTCCCGTGTAGAGTGTGTAGGAACCAGAGTGTGTAGGAACCAGAGTGTGTAGGAACCAGAGCGTGCAGGAGCCAGAGTGTGTAGGAACCAGAGCGTGCAGGAGCCAGAGTGTGTAGGAACCAGAGTGTGTAGGAACCAGAGTGTGTAGGAACCAGAGTGTGTAGGAACCAGAGCGTGCAGGAGCCAGAGTGTGTAGGAACCAGAGCGTGCAGGAGCCAGAGTGTGTAGGAACCAGAGTGTGTAGGAACCAGAGTGTGTAGGAACCAGAGCGTGCAGGAGCCAGAGTGTGTAGGAACCAGAGTGTGTAGGAACCAGAGTGTGTAGGAACCAGTATAGGAACCAGAGTGTGTAGGAACCAGAGCGTGCAGGAGCCAGAGTGTGTAGGAACCAGAGCGTGCAGGAGCCAGAGTGTGTAGGAACCAGAGCGTGCAGGAGCCAGTGTGTGTAGGAACCAGAGCGTGCAGGAGCCAGAGTGTGTAGGAACCAGAGAACCAGAGTGTGTAGGAACCAGGTAGGCCAGAGTGTGTAGGAACAAGAGCGTGCAGGAGCCAGAGAGTGTAGGAACCAGAGCGTGCAGGAGCCAGAGTGTGTAGGAACCAGAGCGTGCAGGAGCCAGAGTGTGTAGGAACCAGAGCGTGCAGGAGCCAGAGTGTGTAGGAACCAGAGCGTGCAGGAGCCAGAGTGTGTAGGAACCAGAGCGTGCAGGAGCCAAAGTGTGTAGGAACCAGAGTGTGTAGGAACCAGAGTGTGTAGGAACCAGAGCGTGCAGGAGTCAGAGTGTGTAGGAACCAGAGTGTGTAGGAACCAGAGCGTGCAGGAGCCAGAGTGTGTAGGAACCAGAGCGTGCAGGAGCCAGTGTGTGTAGGAACCAGAGCGTGCAGGAGCCAGAGTGTGTAGGAACCAGAGCGTGCAGGAGCCAGAGTGTGTAGGAACCAGAGTGTGTAGGAACCAGTATAGGAACCAGAGTGTGTAGGAACCAGAGTGTGTAGGAACCAGAGTGTGTAGGAACCAGAGCGTGCAGGAGCCAGAGTGTGTAGGAACCAGAGCGTGCAGGAGCCAGAGTGTGTAGGAACCAGAGCGTGCAGGAGCCAGAGTGTGTAGGAACCAGAGCGTGCAGGAGCCAGAGTGTGTAGGAACCAGAGTGTGTAGGAACCAGTATAGGAACCAGAGTGTGTAGGAACCAGAGCGTGCAGGAGCCAGAGTGTGTAGGAACCAGAGCGTGCAGGAGCCAGAGTGTGTAGGAACCAGAGTGTGTAGGAACCAGAGTGTGTAGGAGTGTGCAGAGTGTGTAGGAGCGTTTAGGAACCAGAGTGTGTAGGAACCAGAGCGTGCAGGAGCCAGAGTGTGTAGGAACCAGAGCGTGCAGGAGCCAGAGTGTGTAGGAACCAGAGCGTGCAGGAGCCAGAGTGTGTAGGAACCAGAGCGTGCAGGAGCCAGAGTGTGTAGGAACCAGAGCGTGCAGGAGCCAGAGTGTGTAGGAACCAGAGCGTGCAGGAGCCAGAGTGTGTAGGAACCAGAGCGTGCAGGAGCCAGAGTGTGTAGGAACCAGTATAGGAACCAGAGTGGGTAGGAACCAGTGTGGGTAGGAACCAGAGTGTGTAGGAACCAGAGCGTGCAGGAGCCAGAGTGTGTAGGAACCAGAGCGTGCAGGAGCCAGAGTGTGTAGGAACCAGTATAGGAACCAGAGTGGGTAGGAACCAGTGTGCGTAGGAACCAGAGTGTGTAGGAACCAGTATAGGAACCAGAGTGGGTAGGAACCAGTGTGGGTAGGAACCAGAGTGTGTAGGAACCAGTATAGGAACCAGAGTGGGTAGGAACCAGTGTGGGTAGGAACCAAAGTGTGTAGGAACCAGAGCGTGCAGGAGCCAGAGTGTGTAGGAACCAGTATAGGAACCAGAGTGGGTAGGAACCAGTGTGGGTAGGAACCAAAGTGTGTAGGAACCAGAGCGTGCAGGAGCCAGAGTGTGTAGGAACCAGTATAGGAACCAGAGTGGGTAGGAACCAGTGTGGGTAGGAACGAGAGTGTGTAGGAACCAGAGCGTGCAAGAGCCAGAGTGTGTAGGAACCAGTGTGGGTAGGAACGAGAGTGTGTAGGAACCAGAGCGTGCAAGAGCCAGAGTGTGTAGGAACCAGTGTGGGTAGGAACGAGAGTGTGTAGGAACCAGAGCGTGCAGGAGCCAGAGTGTGTAGGAACCAGAGCGCAGTGTGGGTAGGAACGAGAGTGTGTAGGAACCAGAGCGTGCAGGAGCCAGAGAGCCAGAGTGTGTAGGAACCAGTGTAGGAACCAGAGCGTGCAAGAGCCAGAGTGTGTAGGAACCAGAGCGTGCAAGAGCCAGAGTGTGTAGGAACCAGAGCGTGCAAGAGCCAGAGTGTGTAGGAACCAGAGCGTGCAAGAGCCAGAGTGTGTAGGAACCAGAGCGTGCAAGAGCCAGAGTTTGTAGGAACCAGAGCGTGCAAGAGCCAGAGTGTGTAGGAACCAGAGTGTGTAGGAACCAGAGAGTGCAAGAGCCAGAGTGTGTAGGAACCAGAGTGTGTAGGAACCAGAGTGTGTAGGAACCAGAGTGTGTAGGAACCAGAGTGTGTAGGAACCAGTATAGAAACCAGCTGTTGTGAGGCTCCTCTTGATAATGTTATTAACCTCCTCATGTCTTGCAATCTTTCCCTCGGATTTACGGCACACAAGACCATATATATCTATATATATATATATATATATATATATATATATATATATATATATATATATATATATATATATATATATATATATATATATAATATTTATATATATATATATGTCGTGCCGAATGGATAAAACTTGCGATTTTGGCTTAAATAACAACGCTCTTTTTGCCGAATAAGGCAAGCCAAAATTTATATATGCAATAATTTCTCAAAAATCATTCTGAACCTAACGAAAAAAATATATTTCATTGTGTTTTTTATTATTAAATTATTGTAAGCTTATCCAGAATATATTTAGTTGGATTAAGCTAAATTAATTGCGCTTGTTATAAAAAGGTTAGGTGAGTTTTCTAGGGTTCTTTTGGCAAAAAATTATTAATTTTTACATCAACTTAAATGAAAAATATATATTTTTAAACGTATAAGAGAAAATTTTAGAAAGGACTTAATTTTAAATGAGTTCTTGCTAATTGACCAGTTTTACCTGTTTGGCACTATATAAGTTTGAGCGCCTGGCTATTATATATTCGAATTTCATAATACATGAAAATCTCAAAAACCCTTCTACCCCAAATGGGGAGTAGGGGGATGGTGGTGGTGCGGGGTTGGCACAGACCGGACATTCTGAGAGAAGCTGTGGCCGATGATACACCCGCACTGCGCTACTCTGAGAAAACTTCCCCTGCTTCAGTTGCTCCTTGCAACATTGCATAGCTCCTGTTGACGCACTGAGAAGCGTGAAAGTACTTGAGCTAAAGATTTCCACCCCCGTGGCTTGTCTTGCATATATATAACAAAAATAATTTTTTTTCATACTGTCATGCAAACATATCTCTGTCACAGCTTTCTGGCTTTTTTCACCAGTGTTGAGTGTGGTTCTCCCGCACCAGTGTCCAGCAGTAGTCGATCACGACGCTGATCGTCAGGTTACTCTGATATTTCTATTCATGATAGCTGTCTTGGTGAAGTTGTTACCGTTTTCATTTCTAACGTTACCGAGATTCGGTAGGAAAAAAAATCAATATGAGTGTTGAGTGTGGTTCTCCCGCACCAGTGTCCAGCAGTAGTCGATCACGACGCTGATCGTCAGGTTACTCTGATATTTCTATTCATGATAGCTGTCTTGGTGAAGTTGTTACCGTTTTCATTTCTAACGTTACCGAGATTCGGTAGGAAAAAAAATCAATATGAGGAAATGACTCCTGAGGGATATCCTACATCCCAGTATATAATATGCTGTCAGTAGCTCTTCTTCTTTAGTATTTTTGTAATCATCACTGTGATGACTGACCAGAAACCTGCGCAAGTGTTCTTGAATGCCGTCCATGCTCTCAGCTGAGCATCTTGGAGACTTTCCTCAAAATGAGAATCATTTAGTAACTTTGGAATTTGAGGTCCGATGAAAATACCTTCCTTCAGTTTGGCGTCACTAACTTTGGGAAACTTTTTCTTCAAGTAGGCAAACCCTAAACCTTTTTTTTTGTTCAAAGTTATGATGAAGTTTTTAATGAGGCTTGGCTTGATGTATAAAGACGGAAGTATGTCTATTGGATCGACTATAGGTCGTGTTGATTGTTCTTCACTCCTGCCTCGTAAGATATGATCGAGTTGGTGACACACCCTGAAAGCAGTCCTGCTTTGTATCTCGGCTGTGCCACAAGTAGACGCTACAACAGTACTTTGTAATTCCACCTTGCTATTCCTGTAACAAACCTATTACTTTTAGGTCACAGATTTTTTCCATCCAAACTTTTCAATATTCGATCAGTGGCAAGCTTTTGCATTGTTTCATATGTTTCTTTCATGTCTCTAGTGAGAGTTAAAGGAAGTCTTGGTAGAGTGTTAAGTGTGAAGACTGCGTTCACACTTGTTTTACTGGAATCAGTAAACAAACCCCACACTGCAGGATCATGATGTTTATTTAAAGCATCGAATAGTCCATTAACTTCACAACAGTAACGTAATGACTCTTCCGATTTAAATGAATTTTCGAGGCTTTTCTGTGGCTTTCTAGACCGATTCTTGTATCTAGGTGTATCTTGGGCATGCCTCTTGAATTTTGTTAAATATCGCTCTAGATAATATTTGTGGTGATGCACTTCTGCGTCACAACTGCAGATTCGCCTTGTAAGTCGCATGTTATAGTGTATTAATCATTGATGAATATCACTGTGGCATCAAGGCACGACAGTCCCCAAACTCTTTCCCACATTCTATGCTTCTCCCTTATTACTCATTTTTTTTGTGACCACATTTAGCACATGCTAGTTTGGAAGGATTGTGGCTGCATGCGATCTTACTGTATTTTTTCTGCTACGTTTTATACAGTCTTTGGTTCTTTCAGTGAGCTTTTATTCTTCAATGAACTCTTGCCAGTCTCTTGACAAATAATATCTTTGAAAATATCGTCACTAATGTCAGTGACAGGTGGTCGTCGTGGTCCATGACCGCCACTTAGCGGGTTGCTGGAAGTTGATGCCAGATACACCATCGATCAATCAGTTAACTTATCAATTGTGCCTTTAGCAAGAATTAACATAAATGATGCCGATAACACATTCCTTAATAAAATGTTATCACTGAGATGAAGAACTGTGAAATAATAACCATAATTTGCCTGTTATTCAACACTCAGATTCTGTTTCTTTCTTTCATAAGACATTTTTTTCTTATCTTAAAGACAATTATAAAGTTGTCCTGAGCCGTGGGAATGAAATTAAACCATTCATTTATTATGCAGATTACAGCCATCACATGAGAGAGCTTGAACCTGTTTCCAGAGGCTTCTTTTGGTTGTCTGTATATAAAAAAGGCCGGAATCCCAGATTTGTCCCATATATTTATTCTTACATTACATGGATCTGTAAAAATACAGTTGGTAAAGCTGGCTTCCCTCAGAGTCTCTGGCCGGACACTCAACCCGCACCACATTTCTGAGTTAGGTTGGGCTCTTTTAGGTTAGGTTAGGTTAAAGTGAATTAAGTTAGGTTAAGTTAGGTTAGGTTGAGTTAGGTTCAGCTAGGTTAGGTTAAGTTCAGCTAGGTTAGGTTAAGTTCAGCTAAGTTAGGTTAAATTTAGTTAGGTTAGGTTAACTTCAGCTAGGCTGCGTTAGGTTGAGTTAGGTTACAACGGAAGAAACTACAAATATAAGATAAAAGGAGGTAAAAGAGTCTGTATCTATGTCATATTTCAGCTGTTTAAGGCTCCGTCAACAGTCACCATTACAAATACAAATATTTATTTCTCTATGAAGATTGCAGTGTGTGGTTTACATATTATAAAATATTGGTTATGATGTGTGGTTTACGTATTACAAAATATTAATTACAGAGAGCGCCACTATCCTGCCTGGCATGACTAGGCATTTCGGGCAGACTAATAATAATTCTAACTATATTGATACAGGTTATGGATCATATTGATATTAAAGCTAGGTAACTGCATTATAGTTTGTAAATTTAGCAATGAGAATGGTTTTGTCTTGGCATGATACATAGTTTCTATTAAGCTCCTATATTGGAATATCTCAGGCAAATTTATGGTTAGTTTAAGATTTATTAGGCACCAGCTTTATTCGAAATTTTATATTTACAGTCATTTAGGTGAGTGTAAGTGTAAATTTGGGGGAATCACAGATATCGAGAGTAGGTCTAGTTTTTTTTTTTATGTGTGCATGATACAAGTAAGAGAATAGGTGGTTTTCATGTAGTTCGCTGACGGTGGGGTGTGTTAGGGAGATAAGATGTTTTTTAACAGTAGTTTTGAAAGTGATGGTTGAGTCTGCAGTGCTAGTTTTCAGGTAGGGTGTTCCAGATTTTAGGCCCTTTAATGTACATTGAATTTTGTTATAGGTTTAGCCGGACACGGGGAATGTCATAGAGTTTTTTGTCTAGTGTTGTGCCTGTGGGTTCTGTCACAACTATCAAGAAAGTGTTTTAGTTCAGGGTTAATACTGGAATTTATGGTTTTGTAAATGTAGGTTGTTCTGTACAGTGAGTAAGTTTAGATCTTTGAAGAGTTGGGGGGGAGGGTGATGCCTAGTATTGGATTGTGTAATAATTCTTACTGCGGCTTTCTGTTGGGTTATTATTAGCTTTAGGTCTGTTGCTGTTGTTGATCCCCAAGCACAGATACCACAGGTGAGGTAGGGATAGATGAGTGAATAGTATAGTGTGAGAAGGGCTGATTGTGGCACGTAGTAGAGCATCTTCGAGAGGATCCCAACCGTTTTGGATACTATATTTGTTATGTGTTGAATATAGGTGCTGAATTTCAGGTTGCTGTCGAGGTGTAGGCCCAGGAATTTGCCCTCATTATGTTTAGCAGTAAGAGTGTTGTCGATCTTAATGTTCAGTTGTGCAACACCTGCTCTGTTGCCAAACATGATATAGAAGGTTTTATCAGTGTTGAGCGTAAGTTTATTGGCTGTCATCTGTTACAAAAAAGCGATTCTAAAAGCTTAGAGATCTCCAATGAATACTAGAAAGGACTGCCCTTCTAGCATCCAGCCTGTTACTGGGTTTTCGTAACAATTAGTCAGTATCTTTGTCCAATTATCCATTAGAATTCAGTATGATTTAATAGTGCTTCAGGATTATAACTGGTAGGCTACTAACTAGAGAAAATAAAATTTAATAAATTTATTAAATTTTATTTTCTCTAGTTAGTAGCCTACCAGTTGTAATCCTGAAGCACTATTGAATCATATTGAATTCTAATGGATAATTGGACAAAGATACTGACTAATTGTTACGAAAACCCAGTAACAGGCTGGATGCTAGAAGGGCAGTGCTTTCTAGTATTCACTGGAGATCTCTGAGTTTTTAGAATCGCGTTTTTTGTAACAAATGGGGGTCTGACCGGGAGGCTCTTGATCCAAGGTGTTGGAGAAATCGTTCAGTTTGACATACTAGTAACTCTATGATCAAACACTTTGAGTACTTTCCTAATCTGAAGACTTTGAGTTTAGTCTTGTACAACATACCAGGTGGATGTATGTACCTGACTGAGTCTCTTGATCCAAGGAGATGGAAATACTGTTTATGAGTTCTAGCTCTAAGACAACCAACACTAACATTCCTATTAGGATTATAGTTTCCAATAATCTCTCTCTCGTAGTACACTTATTTTCGTGAAACAGTTAATTGATACTCTGACTTTGTCTGAGTTAAGTACATTAAAACTTCAGACGTGTTGGCAAGTAGCCAAATATCTCGGTGTGATGTATAACAGGAATTACACCGCACAAACTGTCAGAGCATTAATTAAAGATGTGTTGTTTCCTGCTCATACAGAGATGTCTGATTATGATTCAGATTCAGAAAGCCTAGTGTCACAATTAGGAAGTATGACCCTATTTGATTACTTAGAAGAAAGAGCAACTACGGCAGAAGTGTCTGAGCCTAGTGAACCTCCGCTCACGCCTTCCCGCCTCACTGACACAATAGTACAGAGTATAGCTGGTAGTATGACTCAGCCCCATACTAGTACAGTGTATGCTACACCTGTATCTACTTATCCTAGACCAGATCTAGACTCTCAAGAGACGGCTGGACGAAGTGTCCGACCTAAGGACCGTCCAGACCACGTTAGATTCCTTACTCCTCCATTACCCACTGGTCCTATCTCTCAGGAACAGTTTGAGAGGTTTGAACGCCTCATTATGTTGCAGACTGCACAAATAGAGGCTCAGAGGAAATTGAACGAAGAAGATTTCCAGAGAGAAAATGTTTGTCTGGAAGACAACAGACTGATAGATCACAGGACACATTTAATGTGCAGAAAGCTGCATCAATGGTTCCTAAGTTTTTTGAGTGACTTAGACACCTATTTTGATGTGTTTGAGAACGAGGCACGTGCTATGAACTGGCCACGTAAGCACTGGGCTACCTTGTTGCACACAACTTTGACAGGAAGAGCTCAAACTTGTACTGCTGCTTTACCATTTGCCAAATACATTAGTTATGACGCTGTCAAGCAAACTATTATAGAGACATATAACTTGTTACCTGTAAGTTATCAAAGCGAATTTCGTACGTTACAACGACGACAAGATCAAACTTGTGTAGAGTTTGCTCATGAGAAAAAAGTTGCATTTGAGAGTTGGTCTAGAGCTGCTAAATGTAACAACTACGACAATCTAGTTCAGTTGTTACTACATGAAGAGTTTAACAACTGTATGTCTGCAGACTTACAAGAATATCTGATCGATCATACTACCTCAGATATTCTGGAAACTGCAGAATTAGCAGACAATTATGAGATTTCTCACAAACTTGTACATACTAAAACACAGAGCAACAAGGTAACTAAAAATTGTCCTAGAAGTTGGCAACCTAAATCAGCTGCTCATTGCCGGCCTGATGTACCTGCTACTGTAACTTCTCATACCTTTACCAGGAAAACTCACAATCCTGAATCTGTCTCTGTGGCTAGACAGAAATCTGGTATCGAGAAGAAAGTTAAATGTACCTATTGTAACAGAAAAGGACATGCTAGAGAGTATTGCTATAAGTTAGAAAGAGATACGAGAAGCAGTCATGCGGCTGGTGCCCCCATTCAAGTCGTATCTTCTTCCGAGCAGCAAAGGCACCAAAATCCTAGTAATACCTCTGATCCTACTGTTTTAGATATTACTCATAACAGATGACTAGCGTCAGAAAGTGCATCTGACGAAAAGATTCGTTCAGCGATGAGTCCTTACTTTTCGAGAGGTAAAGTAGGATTTGACGAATCACATCTAACTGAGATAATTACTTTCAGAGACACTGGCAGTTATCTCACGTTATTAAGAGAAGATGTACTGCCCATAACTGATGATACCTATTGCAAGATAGATGTATTGTTAGAAGCCTATGGAGGGGCTGTTATAAAAGTACCTCTGGAGTTTACCTGGAGAGAGTTCCGGGGGTCAACGCCCCCGCGGCCCGGTCTGAGACCAGGCCTCCTGGTGGATCAGAGCCTGATCAACCAGGCTGTTGCTGCTGGCTGCACGCAAACCAACATACGAGCCACAGCCCGGCTGATCCGGAACTGACTTTAGGTGCTTGTCCAGTGCCAGCTTGAAGACTGCCAGGGGTCTGTTGGTAATCCCCCTTATGTGTGCTGGGAGGCAGTTGAACAGTCTCGGGCCCCTGACACTTATTGTATGGTCTCTTAACGTGCTAGTGACACCCCTGCTTTTCATTGGGGGGATGGTGCATCGTCTGCCAAGTCTTTTGCTTTCGTAGTGGGTGATTTTCGTGTGCAAGTTCGGTACTAGTCCCTCTAGGATTTTCCAGGTGTATATAATCATGTATCTCTCCCTCCTGCGTTCCAGGGAATACAGGTTTAGGAACCTCAAGCGCTCCCAATAATTGAGGTGTTTTATCTCCGTTATGCGCGCCGTGAAAGTTCTCTGTACATTTTCTAGGTCGGCAATTTCACCTGCCTTGAAAGGTGCTGTTAGTGTGCAGCAATATTCCAGCCTAGATAGAACAAGTGACCTGAAGAGTGTCATCATGGGCTTGGCCTCCCTAGTTTTGAAGGTTCTCATTATCCATCCTGTCATTTTTCTAGCAGATGCGATTGATACAATGTTATGGTCCTTGAAGGTGAGATCCTCCGACATGATCACTCCCAGGTCTTTGACGTTGGTGTTTCGCTCTATTTTGTGGCCAGAATTTGTTTTGTACTCTGATGAAGATTTAATTTCCTCATGTTTACCATATCTGAGTAATTGAAATTTCTCATCGTTGAACTTCATATTGTTTTCTGCAGCCCACTGAAAGATTTGGTTGATGTCTGCCTGGAGCTTTGCAGTGTCTGCAATGGAAGACACTGTCATGCAGATTCGGGTGTCATCTGCAAAGGAAGACACGGTGCTGCACAAAGTTTATATTAAAACAAGCTATTATACTGGTTATATTTCAGTGGGTATATCCAGTGGTGTATTTCCCATCAGGTCAGTGGACTTGTTGATAGGGAACGATATCCTTCATTCTGGTATATGTAAAGAACCACTTGTGATTGATAATAACACTGATGATAATTATGCCATTGAAGCTTGTAGGGAGAAGCCTATTTTATTTCCTCTCAGCGCAATTACTAGAGCTATGTCAAAGATACAACAACCATCCTTGTCTCCTGTTGAGTTAGTGGATGACAATGATTTGGGCTTGAATATGTTGTTCAATGATGCTCTGCGCCCAGGGTCATTAACATTGACTCTCCCCGGTCAGCGACTTAGTCAGGACACAACTGACGATAAATTTCTAACTCATGATGATTTAATCAAGGATAAGTTTGTTGATTAGTCACTGGAAAGACTGAGAGATATAGCAGTTACTGAGAGTGAAGCAAAGGATCTCGATAATTGTTACTATTATAGTAACGGTGTACGGATGGAGAAAAATACATGTAAGTTGTCAGCTGATAGTGTTTCCACCACAGTCAAGCATCTCGTAGTGTTACCAGTTACATTTCGTGAACAAGCCATTGATTTTGCTCACAATAGTCCCATAGGAGGACATTTGGGTGTCAAGAAGACACTCGGTAAACTGGGAAAACATTTTACTTGGCCAAAGATGAAGGAAACAGTAGCTGATCATGTGCGACGTTACCACGTGTGTCAAGTGACAGGCAAGCCAGCACACACACCTCCACCTACACCTCTCACTGTGTTCACTAGTAGCAAAGTTCAGTTCATCTGGACTAGTGATTGTTCAGATTTGTTCAAAAGGTTGAAGCATCTGCTTTCCTCTGCTCCAGTGTTGAGTCCTAATTTCAATCTTCCTTTCTTTTTACATATAGATGCGAGTGTCTATGCAGTGGGTGTTGTGCTGCTCCAACAGTCAACATCCACTGACATTCTCCATCCTATATGTAACTATTCATCTAAGCTCAAACGACACCAGAAAAATTATGCCACTATTGAGAAAGGAGCTCTAGCTCTTGTGGAGTCCTTGGAACATTTTGATGAGTATTTGGGCACTTCCCCATTTAAAATTTACGTAATTTTATGCCCAAATACCTTTTGTTACTTGCTATGTCAAATTCAGTAAAGTAACTTAATCCCTCCAGCCCATATTAACTATATATACTCATGTCTAATTATTATATTTATATATTCACAGTATTGATATGTGTGAGGAGGAGACAGAAGCTGAGTGATGAGTGGGTAGTGTGTGGGCGATGTTACTGCGTGACGGAACACTGTCCTGCCGCAGACTTCCCCCCTCACTACACTTCATACTCAGATGTCCATACTGCATAGCATTCCACAACCACTACTTAAGAGTGGAATGCTGTCTCCTGTCTATAACACAAGACTATTATGCTGTCTACACTACTATGTTCGAGCCTCAACATGTCAGGCTTGTCTGCGCTATCCTGTCTCTGCACTGATGTACATAACCACGAGTATGCGGAGATACGATACTGTGTACTGCCCTAGTACTTGGGGCATATCTTATTGTATATACGCTGTGAAATTATAGAAGTGCTTGGCACAAGATTGACTCTTATATTTTTTTATATTAAACTGTTAGTAATGTAACCTGAGTAATCAGTAATGTGAAAGACATTAATGCAACTCCTAGTGCGACCGTTTGTCGTGTTGGGGGGGGGGTGTTGCAACCCCTGAATAGGCTGCAATGATTAATATGTATATATGTAATTATAGCCTTTTCATATAATTTTATATTGCTTATATTTGCGATAGTAGCTAAATCAAAAATGTATTGCTTTATATTATTATTTGACTTAGTTATGTTGTTAGGTAGGATGTAACATATTATGTGCTCAGTTCAAGTCTTGATTGTCTAACTACTGTAATTATCGCTCTTTGCTCGTTTCCCTGCCGGCTTCTGTTGCTGGGCAGTACTGTCCACGGAGCTATCACGTGATCGAGGGGGGGGTGTCCTCACCTCGCCTGAAGTATTCAGTCTGGTCTAGACTCGCTGGGTGGTTGGACGTATTCCAGACAAAGTGCCTAAATCTCCCTTATAGGCCCTTGTTGGAAGATCGTCTCTAGCTTTCTTGTAGGTTCTGTGAGACTCTGTTCACAGAACATTGTATAGATTTAGTGATTTTCGACGTTGTACTGAGGTTGTGTGTCGCATAGACACTCTAAACAACTCAGGTCCTGAGCTGTAGCTTCTGACCTAACTTGTACTGGTATCTGTGTATTATCACAGTCGGGGATTTTCTTATGCTGAACTTAGATTCAGTAGTATGGGAGTTTTGTGACTTTTGTGGAGGATCTGCTGATGGTCCCTACTTAGTGTCGTTATATTATCTCCTTGATCCTGATTGTGCCGCAGTTGCTTGTTATATTGCTATTGGGCTTAACATTCTTTTTATTGTTCGAGCAGACTGTTCTGACTGCCAGTTTGTCAAGAACTTAGTTTATGAGAGGACTTTGTCAGTCACTTGTTTAAGTCTAGTCGAGTCGTGAGACCTAGCGAACTACTTAGAGCGCTTACACACATGCACACAAACTTACTTGTACATATTTGTAATATCTTATTAAATGTTAATGTACCAGACGGTACTTAAGAATTATAAATGTGATATGTGCTTTCAGCACAATACTACTGTACACGAGAGAAGTGATTAATATTATTTTGATTATTGTGATTAATTTAATTTAATTTACTTTGATAATATACCTCTAGACGATACTTAATAAATTTATTAAATTTTATTTTCTCTAGTTAGTAGCCTACCAGTTGTAATCCTGAAGCACTATTGAATCATACTGAATTCTAATGGATAATTGGACAAGGATACTGACTAATTGTTACGAAAACCCAGTAACAGGCTGGATGCTAGAAGGGCAGTCCTTTCTAGTATTCACTGGAGATCTCTGAGCTTTTAGAATCGCGTTTTTTGTAACACATCCAACTAGATATTTTGAGTAGCTCCTCATTAACAATGGTGTTGAGGGTGGCAAGATTAGGGTGGGAGATGACATAAGTCGTGTCGCCAGCAAAGAGAATTGGTTTCAGGCGTTGTGATACGTTGGGAAGATCATTGATGTATAAGAGGAAGAGCAGGGGACCAAGGACACCTCCCTGGGGGCACTCCAGTATCAAGTGGTCGTGTTGATGAAGTTGTGTCTTTAATGGTGATGTACTGATACCTATTAGTAAGGTAGGATTTGAAATATGCAAGTGTATGGCCTCTTATACCATAATGGTCAAGTCTGTGGAGTAGGATGCCTATTTTTTATTTATTTTTACAACAGCAAAATGGTGACTGTGGTTAGGAAGACGGGCTGTGACACTGGGCGAGTGGAAATAACAGTCCTAAAGAATAGCACTCTATATATACTAAGGTACCATAAAACTGAATCTACCATTACACTATCCTAGGAGACATGATGATTGAACCTACCAAACCTACTGCAACATGGGAAAAATTAACAGGATGGCAAATGAGGAATGTTGAGTCACTGGAAGAGAAAATTCTAAAGGAAAAAAACGAGACTGAAAGAAATAATCAGCGTAATTAGTGAGGAGGCAGAAGAGTGGAATAAAACCTATGCATAAGTTAAGGAGAGAGGTGAGAGGGGACAGGGAAGATATGCAGAGCAGTTCAAGCTGGAGGATCAGGTAGGGATAACAGGGAAGGCATTGCAATGCATTAGGGAATACCTGTCAGGAAGACAACAGCGAGTCATAGTACGTGGTGAGGTGTCAGA
>NC_091298.1:21432297-21462297 GCF_038502225.1 Cherax quadricarinatus
TCGATATCAGATTTCTGTCTAGCAACAGAGACAGATTCAGGATTGTGAGTTTTCCTGGTAAAGGTATGAGAAGTTACAGTAGCAGGTACATCAGGCCGGCAATGAGCAGCTGATTTAGGTTGCCAACTTCTAGGACAACTTTTAGTTGCCTTGTTTCTCTGTGTTTTAGTATGTACAAGTTTGTGAGAAATCTCGTAATTGTCTGCTAATGCTGCAGTTTCCAGAATATCCGAGGTAGTATGATCGATCAGATATTCTTGTATGTCAGCAGACATACAGTTGTTAAACTCTTCATGTAGTAACAACTGAACAAGGCTGTCGTAGTTGTTACACTTGGCAGACCTACACCACCTCTCAAATGCAACTTTTTTCTCACGAGCAAACTCTACACAAGTTTGATCTTGTTGTCGTTGTAACGTACGAAATGCACGTTGATAACTTACAGGTAACAAGTTATATGTCTCTAGAATAGTTAGCTTGACTGCGTCATAACTAATGTACTTGGCAAATGGTAAAGCAGCAGTAAAAGTTTGAGCTCTTCCTGTCAAAGCTGTGTGCAACAAGGTAGCCCAGTGCTTACGTGGCCAGTTCATAGCACATGCCTGGTTCTCAAACACATCAAAATAGGTGTCTAAGTCACTTTCTGCACATTAAATGTGTCCTGTGATCTATCAGTCTATTGTCTTCCAAAACGAACATTTTCTCTTTGGAAATCTTCTTCGTTCAATTTCCTCTGTGCCTCTATTTGTGCAGTCTGCAACATAATGAGGCGTTCAGACCTCTCAAACTGTTCCTGAGAGATAGGACCAGTGGGTAATGGAGGAGTAGGGAAATTAACATGTCTTTCTGGACTGTCCTTAGGTCAGAAACTTCGTCCAGCCGTCCCTAGAGAGTCTAGATCTGGTCTAGGATAAGTAGATACAGGTGTATCATACACGGTACTAGTATAAGGCCGAGTCATCCAACCAGCTATACTCTGTACTATTGTGTCAGTGAGGCGGGAAGGCATGAGCGGAGGTTCACTAGGCTCAGACACTTCTGCCTTAGATGCTCTTTCTTCTAAGTTATCAAATAGAGCCATACCTCCTAATTGTGACATTAGGCTTTCTGAATCTGAATCATAATCAGACATCTCTGTATGAGCAGGAAACAATATATCTTTAATTAGCGCTCTGACAGTTTCTGCAGTGTAATTCCTATTATACGTCACACCGAGATATTTGGCTACTTGCCAACACGTCTGAAGTTTTAATGTACTTAACTCAGACAAAGTCAGAGTATCTATTAACTGTTTCACTTTGGCATACATCACGAAAACAAGTGTACTACGGGAGAGTGATTATGGGAAACTACAATCCTAATAGAAATGTTAGTGTTGGATGTCTTAGAGCTAGAGCTTATAAACAGTATTTCCATCTCCTTGGATCAAGAGACTCAGTCAAGTACATACATCCACCTAGTATGTTGTACAAGACTAAACTCAAAGTCTTCAGATTAGGAAAGTACTCAAAATGTTTGATCATAGAGTTACTAGTATGTCAAACTGGACAATTTCTCCAACACCTTGGATCAAGAGCATCCCGGACAGGCCCCCATTTGTTACAAAAAACGCGATTCTAAAAGCTCAGAGATCTCCAGTGAATACAAGAAAGGACTGCCCTTCTAGCATCCAGCCTGTTACTGGGTTTTCGTAACAAGTAGTCAGTATCCTTGTCCAATTATCCATTAGAATTCAGTATGATTCAATAGTGCTTCAGGATTACAACTGGTAGGCTACTAACTAGAGAAAATAAAATTTAATAAATTTATTAAGTATCGTCTAGAGGTATATCATCAAATTAAATTAATCAATTCAAACAAATTAATAATAATCACTTCTGTCGTGTACAGTATTATTGTGCTGAAAGCACATATCACATTTATATTTCTTAAGTACCGTCTGGTACATTAACATTTAATAAGATATTACAAATATGTACAAGTAAGTTTGTGTGTATGTGTGTAATCATAATATACATTATATATATATTGCAACCCATTCAGGGGTTGCAACAGGCGGGAACCATACATAGTTTTAAGGCGAGGTTCGATAAAGCTTATGGAGCAGGGAGAGAGAGGACCCAGTAGCAACAGGTGAAGAGGCGGGGCCAGGAGCTAAGACTCGACCCCTGCAACCACAAATAGGTGAGTACACACACACACACACACACACACACGCGCGCGCGCGCGCGCACACACACACACACACTCACATGACTTAAGAAAGCAGGAGACAAGGAAGATATCAATGAAGGAGAAGCGCAAAGATTGAAAAAAGAAATTAAGAAGAGAGGGAAAGGTGAAGGAGGTGAGGAACGTGGAGACAGGTGAGACATGGAAAAAAGGGAGGAGTAAGGGTGAAAAGGTAACAGGAAAAGTAAGAAGAGAGAGAAAGCTCAGAATAACGGCTCATACCTGGTAAAATCGAAAGAAAAAATAAAGGCACACCGAAAGCCAAAAAAAAAAAAAAAAAAAAAAGAGAAACAGTAAAAGATTGAAAGGATTTATTTTATATGTGAAAAAGAATTAATCCCGTTGAGGATCTCTCACCACTGAGAATGTGTGTGTGTGTGTGTGTGTGTGTGTGTGTGTGTGTGTGTGTGTGTGTGTGTGTGTGTGTGTGTGTGTGTGTGTGTGTGTGTGTGTGTGTGTGTGTGTTGTGTGTGTGTGTGTGTGTGTGTGTGTGTGTGTGTGTGTGTGTGTGTGTGTGTGTGTTTGTGTGTGTGTGTGTGTGTGTGTGTGTGTGTGTGTGTGTGTGTGTGTGTGTGTGTGTGTGTGTGTGTGTGTGTGTGTGTGTGTGTGTGTGTGTGTGTGTGTGTGTGTGTGTGTGTGTGTGTGAGTGTGTGAGTGTGTGTTTGTGTGTGTTTGTGTGTGTGTGTGTGTGTGTGTGTGTGTGTGTGTGTGTGTGTGTGTGTGTGTGTGTGTGTGTGTGTGTGTGTGTGTGTGTGTGTGTGTGTGTGTGTGTGTGTGTGTGTGTGTGTGTGTGTGTGTGTGTGTGTGTGTGTGTGTGTGTGTGTGTGTGTGTGTGTGTGTGTGTGTGTGTGTGTGTGTGTGTGTGTGTGTGTGTGTGTGTGTGTGTGTGTGTGTGTGTGTGTGTGTGTGTGTGTGTGTGTGTGTGTGTGTGTGTGTGTGTTTGTGTGTGTGTGTACTCACCTACTCACCTAGTTGAGGTTGCAGGGGTCGAGTCCAAGCTCCTGGCCCCGCCTCTTCACTGGTCGCCATTAGGTCACCCTCCCTGAACCATGAGCTTTTTCGTACCTCTGCTTAAAGCTATGTATGGATTCTGCCCCCACTACATCTCTTCCCAAACTATTCCACTTCCTGACTACTCTGTGGCTGAAGAAATACTTCCTAACATCCCTGTGATTCATCTGTGTCTTCAACTTCCAACTGTGTCCCCTTGTTGCTATGTCCAGTCTCTGGAACATCCTGTCTTTGTTCACCTTGTCAATTCCTCTCTGTATTTTGTAAGTCGTTATCATGTCCCCCCTATCTCTCCTGTCCTCCAACTCTTACAGGAACCAGGAGAGACAGGAGGAGCTTAAAGCTATTAGTGAAATTGAAAGAAATTCAAAATATTTCGTTTCATATGCCAAAAACAAGGCAAATACCACATCTAGTATCGGACCCTTACTCAGACAGGATGGGACTTACACAGATGACAACAAGGAAATGAGTGAAATATTGAAATCCCAGTACGACTCTGTTTAGTGAACCACTAATCGGTCTGAGGATCGACGACCCAAATGATTTCTTCATGAATGAGCCTCAAAACTCCATAAACGTATGCCAGATTTCCGACATTACCCTAACTCCAATAGATTTCGAAAAAGCCATTGACAACATGCCCATGCACTCAACCCCGGACCCAGACTCGTGGAACTCTGTTTTCATTAAGAACTGCAAGAAACCCCTCTTGTGTGCCCTAAGTACACTATGGAGGAGGAGCTTGGACATGGGTGAAATTCCACTCACTTAAAACGACGGATATAGCCCCACTCCATAAAGGTGGCAGCAAAGCATTAGCTAAGAACTATAGACCAATAGCTCTGGCATCCCACATCATAAAAATCTTTGAAAGAGTGCTAAGAAGCAGGATTGCAAATCACCTGGATTCCCAGAATCTGCACAATCCAGGGCAACATGGGTTCAGGGCAGGTCGCTCCTGCCTCTCACAACTACTGGATCACTATGATATGGCCTTGGATGCACTGGAAGAAAATCAGAATGCAGATGTAATATACACAGACTTTGCAAAAGCATTTGACAAATGCGATCATGGCGTAATAGCCTATAAAATACGTGCTAAAGGAATAACTGGGAAAGTGGGGAGATGGATCTTCAACTTCCTAACAAATCGAACACAAAGAGTAGTGGTCAACAGAGTTAAATCGGAGGCTGCCATAGTGAAGAGCTCTGTTCCACAAGGCACAGTACTCGCTCCCATCTTATTCCTCATCCTCATATCAGACATAGACAGAGATATACATCACAGCACCGTATCATCCGCAAAGGATGATACTAGGATCTGCATGAGGCTGTCATCTGCTGAGGACGCGGTTAACCTCCAAGAAGATATAAACAAAGTTTTCCAGTGGGCATCGGTAAACAATATGATGTTCAATGAGGACAAATTCCAACTACTCCGTTATGGAAAACTGGAGGAGATAATAACTAGAACAGAGTATACTACTGACTCCGGCCATACAATAGAGCGGAAAATAATGTAAGGGACCTGGGAGTAGTAATGTCTGAGGATCTCACTTTACAAGGTTCACAACAGTGCCACGATCGCATGTGCAAAGAAAATGATAGGATGGATAATGAGAACGTTCAAAACGAGAGATGCCAAGCCGATGATGATCCTTTTCAAATCACTTGTTTTCTCTAGGCTCGAATACTGCTGTACATTAACATCTCCATTCAAAGCAGGTGAAATCGCAGATCTAGAGAGTGTACAGAGATCCTTTACTACACGTATAAGTTCTGTCAAGCACCTTAACTACTGGGAACGCTTGGAAGCACTTGACTTGTACTCGTTGGAACGCAGGAGGGAGAGATATATCATAATCTACACTTGGAAAATCCTGGAAGGAATATTCCTAAATCTGCACACAGAAATCACTCCCTACGAAAGTAAAAGACTGGGCAGGCGATGCAAAATACCCCCAATAAAAAGTAAGGGCGCCATTGGTACACTAAGAGAAAACACCATAAGTGTCCGGGGCCCAAGACTGTTCAACAGCCTCCCATCAAGCATTAGGGGTATTGCCAATAAACCCCTGGCTGCCTTCAAGAGAGAGCTGGACAGATACCTAAAGTCAGTGCCGGATCAGCTGGGCTGTGGCTCGTACGTTGGACTGCGTGCGGCTAGCAGTAACAGCCTAGTTGATCAGGCCCTGATCCATCGGGAGGCCTGGTCATGGACCGGGCCGCGGGGGCTTTGATTCCCGGAATTACCTCCAGGTAACCCTCGATGGAGTAAGCGGGAGACAGTAACTACCCTCCATGGAGTGTGTGGGAGACAGTAACTACCCTCCATGGAGTGTGTGGGAGACAGTAACTACCCTCCATGGAGTGTGTGGGAGGCAGTAACTACCCACCATGGAGTGTGTGGGAGACAGCAAATGCCCTCCATGGAGTGTATGGGAGAGAATAACTACCCTTCACGGAGTGTGTCGGAAACAGTAACTACCCTCCATGGAGTGTGTTAGAGACAATAACTACCCTTCATGGAGTGTGTGGGAGACAGTAACTACCATCCATGGAATGTTTGGGAGAGACAGTAACTACCCTCCATGGAGTGTGTGGGAGACAGTAACTACCCTTCATGGAGTGTGTAGGAGACAGTAAATACCCTCCATGCAGTGTGTGGGAGACAGTAACTACCATCCATGGAGTGTGTGGGAGACAGTAACTACCCTCCATGCAGTGTGTGGGAGACAGTAACTACCCTCCATGCAGTGTGTGGGAGACAGTAACTACCCTCCATGCAGTGTGTGGGAGACAGTAACTACCCTTCATGGAGTGTGTAGGAGACAGTAAATACCCTCCATGCAGTGTGTTGGAGACAGTAACTACCATCCATGGAGTGTGTGGGAGACAGTAACTACCCTCCATGCAGTGTGTGGGAGACAGTAACTACCCTCCATGCAGTGTGTGTGAGACAGTAACTACCCTCCATGCAGTGTGTGGGAGACAGTATCAACCCTCCATGGAGTGTGTGGGAGACAGTAACTACCCTCCATGCAGTGTGTGGGAGACAGTAACTACCCTCCATGCAGTGTGTGGGAGACAGTAACTACCCTCTATGCAGTGTGTAGGAGACAGTAACTACCCTCCATGCAGTGTGTGGGAGACAGTAACTACCCTCCATGCAGTGTGTGGGAGACAGTAACTACCCTCTATGCAGTGTGTAGGAGACAGTAACTACCCTCCATGCAGTGTGTGTGGGAGACAGTAACTACTCTCCATGGAGTGTTTGGGAGACAGTAGCTACTCTCCATGTAGTGTGTGGGAGACAGTAACTACCCATCACGGCGTGTGTTTCAGACAGTAACTGCCCTCTATGGAGTGTGTGGGAGGCAGTAACTTCCCTCCATGGAGTGTGTGGGAGACAGTAACTACCCTCCATGGAGTGTGTGGGAGCCAGTAACTACCCACCATGGAGTGTGTAGGAGACAGTAACTACCCTCCATGGAGTGTGTAGGAGACAGTAACTACCCTCCATGGAGTGTGTAGGAGACAGTAACTACCCTCCATGGAGTGTGTAGGAGACAGTAACTACCCTCCATGGAGTGTGTGACAGACAGTAACTGTCCTCCAAGGAGTGTATGGGAGACAGTAACTACCCACCATGGAGAATGTGGCAGACAGTAACTGCCCTCCATGGAGTGTATAGGAGACAGTAACTACCCACCAAGGAGAATATGACAGACAGTAACTGCCCTCCATGGAGTGTATGGGAGACAGTAACTACCCACCATGGAGTGTGTGACAGACAGTAAGTGCCCTCCATGGAGTGTATGGGAGACAGTAACTACCCACCAAGGAGAATGTGGCAGACAGTAACTGCCCTCCATGGAGTATATGGGAGACAGAAAATATTTGAAAACTAATCTGGAACGTTTTTTTCCAGGTCTGTGAAACAAATCTGAGAGAAAGATGAGGTTGACTTTTGTTTGGTTAGGTTAGGTTATATGTGTTCAGTTTCTGTAATTATTACCTCTCGGTTTTCAGTCAAAAAGACATACTCTATCCCAGTAATTAAGTATTAATGTAAATAATATAACATCACAGTCACTAGGGACATATGGGCCTCTTGAGTCGAGTACAGAGGATATCATCAGTCCATCACCCTTAAAGACGTAATTTTGAGGTGGTCAGTCCCTCAGCCTGGAGAAGAGTTTCGCCTACTGTGTAGACGAAAGGTTTTGGAATAGAGATACCTAACTGTTGCACATGTGTCTTGCTTATCAACTTACGGAGATCACACAGGTTGACCCATCAAAGCAAAGTAAATCCCCAGGCATTTATGAACTTTTTTCAGGAGTTTTTCAAGAGTGGAAGATGGAACTTTGTCAACCATTAACTAACCTTTTTTAATATATTCCTTTATAAAAAAAGGTGTAGTGGATGAGATGTGGAAGTTGGCCGATGAAATTTTTGTTTTTTAAATAAGGGGATAAGTCGTTACCGTCAAACTAACCATCAACTACTCACCAACTGCTCATCAACCTACATCAACCTCTTATCAACCACTCATCAACCACTCACCAAATCATCATCAACCGTATATCAACCACACATAAATCATTCGTCAATCGCTCACCGATCACTCATCAACCGTGAATCAGCGTTACATCAACTACATATATTCCACTCATTAACCACATCAACCACACATCAACAGGAAATCATCGACGCCACCGCCATGAACAACTTAACCATGAATAAACAATTTATTCTTATCAGGCCGCGCAGCTCTGTGGGTGGAAGCAGGGGCGCCCCTGCTGCTAGCAGCAGCAGCAGCAGCAGCAGCAGTAATAGCAACAGTAACAGTAGCCACAGGAATCGAAACAGCAGCAGTAACATCAGCAGCAGCAGCAACAGCAGCAGCAGCAACAACAACAACAACAACAACAACAACAACAACAACAACAACAACAACAACAACAACAACAGTAGCAGTAGTAGCAGCAGTACAGCAGCAGCAACAGCAGTAGCAGCATTAGAAGTAGCATTAATACCAGCAGTAGCAACAGCAGCAGCCTTATGATTAGAAACAGCATCAGCAACTGCAACATTAGTAGCAACAGCAGTAGGTTCCACATCAGCAACAGCGGCAGCAACAACAGTAGCCTCGTGAATAGAAACAGCAGCAACAGCTACAACATCAGTAACAACAGTAGTAGTAGTAGTAGCAGCAGCAGCAACAGCAGCAACAGCAACACCAATAGCAGCAGCAACAATAACAATAACAGCAGCAACAGCAGCAACAACAACAACAGCAGTAGAAAGTTGCTCTGACAAATGCAGGTTTTGGTAAACTGTTCTGGCCAAGATATTGTGACTTGCATTACGTCATTAAAAGGCAGGTCATGCTGACCTGACCATAAATAACTTGACCATAAGTGACCTGACCTTGCTGACCTGACCATAAATGACCTGACCAGGCTGATGAGCTAAACCTGCCCTCTGAGCTATGATACAGGAATGCACCTGTAAGCCTCTGGTAATTACTCAGCATGCACTAAAGACAGCTATATCAAGGAATGAGGAGATAGTGCAATCAAATACATCTCTTGGGAGATGATAAACAGGGTCTAGCTTATGTTCTATTTATTCAGGTGTGGCTGAAGATATCTGGGGTATGTGAAGCTGTGGGTAGTGGGAGATGGTGGAACATTACACAGAGCTCGACAGATTTCCAGAGAACTTTTTATGTTTCGGGAAAATCTGATGCATCAGCAGTATGCTCCTGTATTTTTTTTTTGTATGATAGAATAATACAGCAATATGTAACATCACACAGGATGGTGCTCAGGTTAATGGTGTCATGGGGGTTCGAAAGGAGATATGATGGTTGAAGATAAACACACCTGTGGATGGTAACACTATATATTGTCAGACTGTGGTAAGGGAGCCCAACCTGCCGTGCGTTGCCTGGTAGACCTATGCGTGGACTGAGGAAGTTACAGAGGTACTCGTGCACACATGCGCATCATGTGACGTCACACAAACTGGTCCCTAGGCCTAGTAAGAGGTCATATCTATAAACCATATGGATGGCACTATGATACTCAGATAAGCTATATAACACATGTAAGGGGATCAGCAACTATGCTGACAGCTTGGTCATGTCACGTATGTCGTCTCAACATACAATACTATGCTATAGGCTGAACAGGCAGGTGGTTCTGGGCTGATTCTATACAATAACAGAGACATATGTAACTTAGAACTAATGGATGGTATCATAATGGATGTTAACATAATGAGTTTTAAAGTAATGCATTACAAATTATAAGTACAAGTCATATTATAATAAAGGATGGAATTGATCGATCAATCTGTATTCTTGAACTCTACGGATTCTGAGGAAGAATAAATATATATACAAAGTGAAAGTAATTAACAGCAAGGCAAATCTGGCGCGCACAGATCAGTACTGCTAACTTCTCAGAATTCGGAGGGAGCGTGAACACAAAAAAAAAATTCTGAAAAACTGATCAGCTAATAACAAAACACACAGTTGACAATTTCATTCATCTTGGACATCTAATTATACAGACTATGTACATTTAAACCCAACTCTGCGAGGGTAAGATTTACATATGCAGAATGGTTATCATCTTTGGGTGGATCGAATTCTTCTGCGATGGCTAACACATGCCTTGACTGAGGACGATCTGAACGAGTATCTACAAAAGATACTTGTGGGTTTCTCATTACTTGTCGAGTATGCAAAGAATAACGACATTCAGGTTGATTATCTGGCTGAGTATTAGAGGTAGAGGGTACAGAGTCAAGAGGATTGTCAGTGACTGTCACATTAGTCTGGGTAGCAATATCATCAACATCGCATACTAATTTCATGTGATCTAAATGCGATTCTTTGTACTGACCAGCACTAATTTCTCTAACCTTTTACTTATTGCCAGTGATATGTTCAACTACTCGATAAGGGCCAACAAACTTTTGATCGAGCTTAGGCATTGCGGATGTTTTGTTGAACTTAGTCAGCATTACTCTCGAACCCACTTTAACTTTTGTCGGCTTAGCACAGCTATTAGTTACTTTAGTAAATTCTGATGTTGATTTATGAAGTGTTTCACGGATTCTTCTAAAAACACTCTGAGCTATGCTGGTACAAGTTGCTATGAAATCATCAGGATTGTAATTGGATTTCGGAGTAGAATATAACTCATAGGGTAAATGCTTGTCTACACCATACAATGCATAATGTGGAGTGTCACCTATGGAAGCATTGTAAGCAGAATTTATGGCACATTGAACATCTGGTATAACTTCATCCCAAGTTTCACTATTGGGGCTGATAGTGACTCTCAAGACATCAAGTACTTTCTTATTGGTTCGTTCAGCTAACCCATTGCTGGCAGGATGATGAGGAACAGTGGTGGATTTAGAGCTCTTGTACAAGGTACACAATTTTTCAAGAATCTCATTACAGAATTCACCTCCATTATCTGTTACTAAGGACTTAGGGGTGGTATGCCTGCAGATAATGCGTTCTTTAAACGCTTTAGCTACTGTCTCAGCAGTCTTATCTGCAATAGGAACTAACTCACAATATCTGGTGAAATGGTCTACCATAACACACAGATGTTTGTTGCCTTGGAGGGAACATTTAAAATTGGTTAACAAATCAAGCGCAACTCTTTCCCACGGTTCGCTAGTGGTTGGATACACCTGGATTGGATTAGGACCATTGACATTTCCTTTATGCTGCATACAGACACTACATTTCTTAACATACTCAGAAATGTCAGTTGCCATACATGGCCAAAAGTATTTCATTCTGGCTTGTTTCACAGAACGATCCATACCAGGGTGTGCAACACCTGGTGCATCATGAACTAGCTGTAGAGCTACATTCACTAGTGACTGTGGAATTGCTTACTGGTATACTCTTCTGCTTGGAGTACCCAACTTGGCTGTTCGATACAGTAATTCTTGACTCATTACAAAGTCACTAATGGGTGCTGGTGGCTTCACAGTCAGAATAAGATCTTCCTGGAGCAGGAATCGAATCACACCAGACCACATGGGATCTGTTCTTTGGGCATTCTTTACATCTTCGGCAGTAAATGGAGGGTCTGTGGTTACTATACTAACGTGTGGCGATAAAGCATTTGCGACTACGTTTGACTTGCCAGGTAAATGTTCAAAAGTGGGATTGAACTCTTGGATAGTCAAGGTCCATCTGGCTAACCTTCCAATAGGTTGTTTGTTCTGGAATAAAGGTATCAGTGGTGCATGGTCTGTCAAGACATGAACAGAGTACTGGTAAATAGTGTCTCAGAAGTGCTTTAAAGACCATACTATTGCTAAACCTTCTTGCTCTGTTATTGTATAATTATGTTCAGCCTTCATAAGGACTCTACTAGCAAATGCAACTGTGTTGTACTTGCCATCAGACTTAGCTAGTACAGCACCTATACCAATTGAATTAGCATCAGTTGTCAGATAGAAGGGCTTAGAAAAATCTGGGAGTTTCAAAATGGGAGCGGACGTTAGCTTTTCTTTTAGTGTCTGGAATGCTCTTTCTTGATGGAAGGTCCAAACGAAAGGAGCATCTTTCTTAAGCAATTCAGTTAGAGGAGCTGCTGTTGAAGAAAAATTAGCAATGAAAGATCTATAGAAACCTGCTAGACCCACAAAGGATCTTACAGCATCAGCAGTTTTGGGGGATGGAAAATTTAATACTTTGATCAGTCGTAACCCCTCTAGGAGTGACTACGTGACCAAGAAACTTAATTTCTGATCTGAAAAAATTGACATTTAGACAGTTTGATCTTTAAATTGCTTCTTCAAGCTTACCAAGTACTATATCAAGTCTTTTTAGATGTGCATCCACGTCTTCGGACATGACGATTACGTCATCTAAGTACACCATAAGTGCTTTACCTATGAGACCTCTAAAGATATTGGTCATGAGTCTAGAGAATGTGATAGGGGAGGATCGTAATCCAAAAGCCATTCTAAGGAAGTGATAATGACCTGTGGGAGTGGAGAATGCAGGTAACTCTTGGCTGTCCTTGTGAAGATGGACTTGCCAAAACCCTTGTAACAAGTCCAGGGTCGAGAAGACTTTGTTATCTCCTATGTTACGTAAAAGATCACCAAGTACAGGAAGTGGGAAGCGATCTGGAATAGTTTTCGCATTTAACTTCCTAAAGTCAATCACCAGGCGCCAAGTACCGTCCTTCTTAGGCACTAGGATTAAGGGCGCATTCCAGGGTGAATTGCTAGGTGCAATAGCTCCATCATCAAGCATTTGATTGATCAATTCTTCTGTGACAGCAACTTGGGAATGAGGCATTCTGTATGCAGGTATATAGATAGGTCTAGTACCAGGTTCCAGTGGAATACAATGGGAAAATAAGTTCGTTATACCCATCTTCTCACCTGGTAAGGCAATGGCTTTACGACGTTTGTTCAACAGAGTCAACAAATGCTTGACTTTGTCTGGGAAGTCAGTGGGAACTAAGTCTTTCTCCTCAACTGGTGGAATGGATTGATCCAGTGGAGTGGATGAGGGCTCCCCTGTTGAAATAGCACTGACCCACTGGTCAGGTGGCAAGTCATTCTGTACTTGAACAGGGTAAGGATAGTGAACTAGGTCAACAAGATTAGTATTTGCTTTGAGACGAACACTGTGACCCGAAGTGCTAGCAATGAATAAGTGGATCAACAAATAAACCCCTTACTTTGCAGGAATCACTGTCAACTAGGATGTTATCACCATCTGGAACACTAGGAACAACAGACACTCTAGTGAGAGCACTAGCTGCAACAGAGATGTCTTTCTGCAGATGGCATGTGACATCAACAAGAGATGGCATTACTAGTTTCAAGTAATCGTTTTCCGACAAGGCGTCCCCTGTGGAAAAACTACTACTTGGACTAGTAGACATTGCAGGGATAGGCTGAGCACTCAAGGCAATCTGAGCGTCCTCGGACACTTGAGGCAATACACTATCTTGCATGTCTGAAGGTGTAGGTGGAACACAGATGGGAGTGACAGAGTTACTAGTGCCTGACCGCTTGGGTATGCTACTGGAAAATGCATTGGCCTGTAAGGACTTAATCCGAACGTCGTACTCTGCGGCAGTATGGCATATCTCGGATCCAAGCTGGTAACCCCAAAATGGAACGATCAAGTCGTCAATTTGGGCATGCCATCGGTGGGTCAAGCACAATACGCAAGTCTCTCATAGAAGCAAATCCCAGTAGGTCACCAGGGAAAGTAATCTGGTCAACAACAAGGAAAGAAGCAGTAAAGTCTCTACCTTGGATAGAAAAGGTGAGTGAAGTCTGACCTCGGGCACGCAGAAGGGAACCAGCTACTCCACTAAGGGAGGTTACAGTAGTTGGTTCAACGAGGAGGACACGTCGTAACTGCTTCTCTTTAAACAAACTAGACCTGATGATATTAACTTGTGTACCAGAGTCCATGAACGCGTGAACGGGCACATTATGAATAGATGCTTGTACTATAGGACCTATCGTTTCATTGGGAGTTATGTGCAAACAAAAAGGTGGGTTGTCATCGGAGAAGGCATGTTCCACTTCATCCCCAAATTCATCTACGTCAGAGACCTGTGAAGCAACATCATCAGCAGGGTTGTCATTCTCAAGACTGCTTAAGGCTTCAAAGGAGTTGTGAACAGAGATGGTGTACTCATTATCACCTACTGTCACGACTGGACGAGTAGACTGGGGCGCTCGGATTCCCCAGAATTGGAAGAATGAGGCTGGTTCTGGTTATTCTGAGAACCCCGACCTCTATTTCCTCTCCTGGCTCTGCGGTTGGAACGGCCATGGAAGGATCTAGAGTGCTGGAGGTCATAGAGAGCATTGCACTCGGATGTGTCATGGCCACGGATTCTGTGATAAGTACAATAAGGCAAATCGGACTGGTACTTATCAGCATTACGATGCCTCTTAGAGCGACTATCAGGGCAATTTACTGCAATATGTCCACGGTAATCACAATTATAGCAAGTTCTTTGGCTATGGGTACTGTACATGCTACGAGTGCTACAGGAATGATAACTCTTGACACTAGCTTTGGATGACGGTCGCGAGTGATTTAGATCGGGAGTTTTGGTTGTAGCACAAACAAGAGGAGGTACGGGAGTAGTCAAAGCGGTTGACGTAGACCTTCGATAGGGGAAGGTTCCCTCGGGACACAAATTACGCACATGGATAAGAGCTGCAAGTGGTCCCATTGTGGCATTTAGAGGACTGGAATTATACACATACATTGACGTTGGTGGCATTAGCTGTTTAATAACTCCAAATACTGCTAATTTGGCAAACCCCTCAAGAGCTGGTTTATCATCGTCTTTAAGGTACTTGGAACTTTGACCTGCCTTAACAAATGAGGTCATGAGGTTATTTAAACGAAGAGCAAACTCATCTAAGGATTCCTCTGGCCTCGGAGCTGTACACACTAATTCCTTAAGAACAACAAAAGGATCAGTTTCTCGTACTGGTTCAAGATAGTTACGAATTAATTGCTCATAATCTTGCCACTTGGTTAGATCCTGAAAGTCCTTCATATGGATCAAGTTGAAGACATGCGAGGCAGCTGGTGAAAGAGCTAAACTCTCCTTTCCGATTCTAATTAGGCAACTCTCTGATGGAGGACCATCTACTGAGGCATTTGCTCTAGCACGAACAGCAATAAACCATGCTTCCAGGTTATCTGGGTTACCATTGAACACCGGCATAGCCTCATAAGGGTCACAACTAAAATTGCGAAGGCTCGAAGTCTGAGTGTGTCTATTGTTTGATAAAGAATTACTCGAATTTGGGACTGATAGTTGGACTAGCAGAATGTGCTGAGGCATCGCTCGAGAAGACTTGAGACATGTTTGCAAAATGTAAAACAAGAATTTAGAGAAATAAAAGAAAATATAACTGAGGAACACACAACACAGTAAACTTTAATGGGAAGAAATTACTTAACTATTCTGCATATGTAAATAAAAATTGACAGGTCACACTGTAAGCAAGGAAACTCACGCAAGAAAATACTCAACTGAATAAGCAACACTTTGAAAATCAAGAGAAATTGTACTTTACTCAAATCTAATTTACTCAAATTTACTTTAAAGTGAATTATTGGCACAGTGAGTTGTCTTTACTCTCAGTGCAATAAGGAAATTCAACAATAAAATGATAAATCAATCAAAAATGTTAAAATTGATTCAATAAAGCTTGTGCAAAATTAAAACAAACAGGGAAAGCAATTCTTAATAAAAAATATTAAGTGACACACAAGGAACAAAATATTATGCACAGAAAATGTAAAACTGAAATCACAGAATATTGTACTGAAATAAACTGTAGCAATATTGCAAATAATTGCTAATCAAAAGTACTGCACAACACTACATAAAATTTCTGCAAGAAAAATTTTAATGGCAACACAATATTTGCACAAGAATTATTGTAAAATGAGTCAATGTTGCAATAATCAAAAAAAAATTGCACACAAGAAAATACAGTTTACAAGGAAAAAAAATATATTATCAAGGACCGGGCCGCGGGGGCGTTGATCCCCGGAATAACCTCCAGGTACCTCCAGATAAGGAATGAACTGATTGAACACTTTAACTCTTAATTGCAGCTTAAGCAACACTTACTGAACAAGCAAAAGAATGATTTACTTTAAAAGAAGAACTTAAAAATTGCACTAAGAGTGAATTTGTTCAATGAAATAAAAAAATAATAGATGCAAAATACAGAACAAAAAGGTTTGAACACTTACAGTGATGCAGAACACAACACATCAATATAAACACAATACTAGAATTTTCTTGCAATGAAACTTGATGTGTGAAAAATTTGGAAAATAATTGTCTTGCTTCAACAAAATAATGGCACTATTGTCTGTGGAGATAAGACAGATTAGATACTGGCTAAATGAAAAGAATTAACACAAGAATGTTCAACACAGAGAAAAAAATTAAAATGGCAAATGAATGAAAACAAAACAGCAAGAATACACAAATGCTGGGAAAAAAAATATAACAGACAACACTGAGTTGTGATACAGAATATAAGGTAATAAATTACTGAATTACTTCACTGCAATACTGTGAACACAAGATAATTGTGAAGTGTAAACACAAGTTTATACTGCTTATATATTGCACACAACAAGGAAAAAACATTAAAGTACTTACTTATATATATATATAAAAGAAGCACAACACAAGAGACATAAAATAAAGCACGAAAATTAACACTGAAGAAAGAGGGAAAAAAATAATATTGCAAGCAGTATATAATGAACACTGAGTCTAATCAAGAGTCACTGAATGTCACACAAAAAAAAGTCTCAACACTAGCAAATGTCTCCATGAAAAAATATTATTCATTAACACTGTAGCGACGTTGTAGAATGAGGTGGATGGTAATGGTGGAGTCTCGTGGTTGGCGGTGTTCCTACTCCACACGTGACGCCTCGAAGAATTTGTGTTTAAATCGACGATGGACCCACACAGGAGGCTTTTACAATGGCGCATCTGACGAAGGAACACTCTTGGCTCTTGACTCCCTATGTAGTCCTTAAAAATATGATGCTAGAACCCGTAATAAGGGTACAAAAACAGTGGTAGTGGGTGAGGTGGGTGGTTGAGGCAGCGCAGTGGTGACTGGGCCTATGGGATGAACGGCGTAAGCCACACTGGGGACACCCGCACTAGGCACGAAAATATTCTAAGCCGGCTGGCTTAAAAACAAACCCACAAAATACCACAACACCACAGGAACAGCTAGAACTGAAAGCACAAACCGATGAAGAAGACTGTAACCACGTGGCTTGCTTGTGTATTGGGTTAGTCACTTGGGTTAGTTGCTGGCTGGCTTGGCTTAACCCTTCACACAGACTGGCTTGATAACTTGTAATGATGAACACAGCAGGGGTGGAAAGCTGGCTTGGCAGGCAAGGCTGGGTGATGTAAGGCTGGCTGGACTGGGCTTGGGCTGACTCCCCCACCACAGACTGGCTTAGGTGGCTTGGCTTACTTTGCAAACCCGGGTCAACCCCTCGGAGGTAATGCAAAGAGCAAGATAAACACTAATACACAGAGACTGACAAGTGAATAGTGCAGAGGACTGGTAAAAGCTTGCTTGGGGTAACTGGCTTGGGGTTGTTGAGCGTTACCCTTCTCGGGAGGCCTAGCGTCGCAAGATGGCGACGGGCTCAGTAGAAATTTATCTCCAGAAATCGCTGTAATCGTTAGAATTACAGGCCCTCCGATGCCACCATTTGTCGTGCGGGTTCGAAAGGAGATATGATGGTTGAAGATAAACACACTTGTAGATGGTAACACTATATATTGTCAGATTGTTATAAGGGAGCCCAACCTGCCGTGCGTTGCCTGGTAGACCTATGCGTGGACTGAGAAAGTTACAGAGGTACTCGCACACACATGCGCATCATGTGACGTCACACAAACTGGTCCCTAGGCCTAATAAGGTATCATATATAAAACATATGGATGGTACTATGATTCTCAGATAAGCTATACAACGCACGTAAAGGATCAGCAACTATGCTGACACCTTCAGTAGTGCCAGCCTGAGCCGGGAGACTTCAGTACGCTAATGAAGACATCATCAGGTATTCCAGGAAGGAGTTACAATCATTTGATTTGTCATCTCTCAGGATAGCCTATCACATACACAGGAAAAATGAAAATTTTTATGAAGATATTTGCACTCAGAGAAGCTCCTGAGTCACCCAGGGGCTCAGACTGCGGCCCGAGCATCAGGGATGACTCCACACGAGCCGAGTGTTAACGAGCTGAGAGCCTCATGGAAATAAATGGTATAAAATACCGACACAATGGAAATATAAACACAAATGCAGTATAATGTGATCCTTTATTGACAACGTTTCACCCACACAGTGGGCTTTTTCAAGTCACACACGGATCTACCTGGGGTTGGAAGGTACGAGGGTATTTATAGGCATGTTCAAAATGTTGAGGTCAGGTGGAGAATGTTGCATCTGATGATCTACCGGGTGGGGTTATAGAGTCTTGGGTAGCTTGGCAGGGGTATTGGACAAGTTGTGAGTAGACCTTCTGCAGTGTTCTATGTTCTTATGTGGGATAGCGATGAAGAAGTTTCTTGGCGAGTGGTTCAGCTATGTTATAGAAGCCATTGTTCTGGTTTAAATTGCTGGTTGTAGAGATGAGCGATGATTCCAGGATTCTTCTGTATTGAGTGTTGTCTTCTGTGGCTATAAGTCTTGAGTTTCTGTAGTTAATTAAATGGTTGTGTGAATTGCGATGTTGTACACAGGCATTCCTTGTATCGTCAGTCCTGCTTGCATATTGGTGTTCTGAAATACGTGTTTGGAGGTCTCTTGATGTTTCGCCCACATATAAGACAAGCTCAACCAGGTCGAGCCTTCAATCCAGTTCACACTTGAAGAAGAAGTCGACAACACTCTTCCTTTCCTTGATGTTCTGCTCTGCAAAGCTGACCACGAACTTCGTTTTAAAGTCTATCGAAAACCCACCAACCAAAACGATCTTCTCCACTTCTACTCTCACCACGACACCAAAACTAAACGTGGTGTAATTATAGGCTTCTTCCTACGTGCACTCAGAATCTGCAGCAATGAGTTCCTTGAGGAAGAATGCACTATAATTGAACAAGTATTTTCTAAACTCCACTATCCTCGTCACTTCATCAGAGACTGCAGACGGCGGGCATTAAACATCTTCAACACACCCAGAGAAGACACTGCCGAGAAGAGATACATAGTCCTCCCAACCAACTCCATTGCCAAACATGTTTCCAACATCTTTGCGAAAACATCATTCCAAGTATCTACCTCAACAACCACGACCATCAAGGACATCACCAGTAGTAGACAGGACAAGCCTCCATCCTCTGCAGGGGTATACATAATCCCTTGTAATGACTGCAACCAATTATATGTGGGCGAAACATCAAGAGACCTCCAAACACGTATTTCAGAACACCAATATGCAAGCAGGACTGACGATACAAGGAATGCCTGTGTACAACATCGCAATTCACACAACCATTTAATTAACTACAGAAACTCAAGACTTATAGCCACAGAAGACAACACTCAATACAGAAGAATCCTGGAATCATCGCTCATCTCTACAACCAGCAATTTCAACCAGAACAATGGCTTCTATAACATAGCTGAACCACTCGCCAAGAAACTTCTTCATCGCTATCCCACATAAGAACATAGAACACTGCAGAAGGTCTACTCACAACTTGTCCAATACCCCTGCCAAGGTACCCAAGACTCTATAACCCCACCCGGTAGATCATCAGATGCAGCATTCTCCACCTGACCTCAACATTCTGAACATGCCTATAAATACCCTCGTACCTTCCAACCCCAGGTAGATCCGTGTGTGACTTGAAAAAGCCCACTGTGTGGGTGAAACGTTGTCAATAAAGGATCACATTATACTGCATTTGTGTTTATGAGAGCCTCATAACAGCGAGAACGCAGGATTTGGAACATCAGAGGTGGAAACCCTGATTCCTGCTGCATCTCTGTTACCTCCTATGAGCTTCGTATCAGTGAAGAAGGTAGCAGGCAAGTTTGTTGAGTTTGAAACGACTTCTACCATCGTACACACTGAGCTGAAGGCATCACTTGAACTGAAGACATACTATGTCGTCACCACAGGCTCCTACGATGATTATAGCTAACACCTGCACCACTTGTTCTTGTGCTGAGTAGTGTATAGGTTACCTCACACTAATGTTCTCACCTTCAGTGACAACCTAAAAAACTAATAATTAACAAGCAACTAATCAAGCATCATCTAATACTTGCGACTTCATCATAAACATTGTCCAAGTTGAGAACCTTCAAGTACCTGACTTTCTTAACAACATGTATAATTCCTTGCTAATACCCGTTGTGGCTGAGCCAACAAGATTTTTCGAGACGAGTACATCCTTATTTGATTATATCTGGACCAATATAATAGCTACTCTCAAAGCGGGGATAATGACAAGACAGTGCCATTGATCACTACCCCACCTTCCTCATAACTAACATGTATAAACTGCCACTCGAAACTAGTATGATCTCATTTCGTCTTGATGAAACATCAGTAAATAACTTCATTACAGTAGTAAGTGACAGTGACTGGCACAGAGACTTAATTGACGATACGGACATTGACAAATGGGTCAACATTTTTCTGCAAAAAAAATACAGAACCTTTACAATAAGCATTGTTCTATTGAAACTAAGTAGATGACAACAAAGAGAGTGAGTAGCCCATGGCTAACAAACAACATTCTCAGGTCCTGTGATAAAAAACACAGCCATGAAAACAGTGCAGATTGGGATTAATAAATAAAGAACAGACTAATAACTATACATCAATATTTAACAAACTAATACAGATGTCTAAATAGATGCATTATGCTAGTAAGTTCAATGAAATAAAAGGCGATATGAAAAAAGACCTGGGAAAACACTCCCAAATCCTGGGCTCTCGGATTACTCTCTAGTCTATCCATATCCCACCTATGCTATTTGTGTTTGGAGATCTGCTAAAGCAAATCACGGCTTTAGTAGAATGACCAGACAGGCTAGTGCCAGACACTACACTCTTCCACTCTTCAAAACTTTAAACTTACTCAATATGCATACATCCATACTGCTGTTTATAATATATATATATATATATATATATATATATATATATATATATATATATATATATATATATATATATATATATATATATATATATATATATCTTGTAATTTTTATTTTGAATTAACTGAATAAATTATAATAAACAGTAGTATAGGCTAAGTGTTGCCTGAGATGCTATACATTCTACTTGGTCTTCAGTTATTTTGTGTCTTGTTCAGTAATATTGAAATTTACATCAGTAGTTGCATTGGTATTCAACCAACATTTGCAATAACCTCAACATTTTGTTTTACTGAAACTTCCAAAATACTGCTTGCCAAAAAAAAAAAAATACATTAGCAGTTTTAAAATGCAAGTGGTTATAAGATTATTTTAGGTCGGCCTGAAATGTTTTGCATAACTTTAGGCTTTCGGTAAACTATGTCAATAATGTCAAAGGTTTATTTCTGAAACAAGTGGAAGCAATTCTTTATACAAAATGAAGATAATTTCATCATGACTAAAGAAGACAACTGGGGATGTAAAAGTAACCCCCCCCTCTTAAGCAGAAGACTGACCAGGGTCGTACCACAGTGGCTGGTGAGTCTTCCACTCCAGTGGGACAACATATTTAACGTTGTAAACGAAACTCCTCGTGTACAAACACCGACACTCTGGGAGGCAGTGACGGGTCACCATTTGGAAAAGACCCGTGTTAGGACGTCGTTCCTGACGAATGTAATGTATCAGTCCTCAGAGAGAAGTCAGCAAGAGACAACAATCTCACTGCTGTGTGTGAAATATAAGTGTTTAATACAACTTACATGTTATTTCTCTTAGAGAAAATAGAAACTTTGTGTACTCGCCTCTTCACTGGTCGGTACTAGGTCACTAGCTCCATGAGCTTTATCATACCTCTTCTTAAAGCTAAGAATGGATCCTGCCTCCACTATATCACTTCCCAGACTATTCCACTTCCTGACAACTCTGTGACTGAAGAAATACTTCCTAACATCACTGTGATTCATCTGAGTCTTTAACTTCCAACTGTGACCCCTTGTTGCTGTTCCATGTCCGGAACATCCTGTCTCTGTTCACCTTGTCGATTTCTCTCAGTATTTTATATGCTGTTATCATATCCCCCCTATCTCTCCTGTCCTCCAGTGTCGTCAGGTCGATTTCCCTTAACCTCTCCTCGTACGACATACCCCTTAGTTTCTGTGTGTGTGTGTGTGTGTGTGTGTGTGTGTGTGTGTGTGTGTGTGTGTGTGTGTGTGTGTGTGTGTGTGTGTGTGTGTGTGTGTGTGTGTGTGTGTGTGTGTGTGTGTGTGTGTGCGTGCGTGTGTGTGTATGTGTGTGTGTGTGTGTGTGTGTGTGTGTGTGTGTGTGTGTGTGTGTGCTGTGTGTGTGTGTGTGTGTGTGTGTGTGTGTGTGTGTGTGTGTGTGTGTGTGTGTGTGTGTGTGTGTGTGTGTGTGTGGAGAGAGAGAGAGAACGGCATCCAACAATAAATAAATATTTGCAGAAATACCAACAATAAGTTTGGTAAAAGGACTCATCAAGCACTCGTCAGAGAGCAGCATCAACCAGGAATCAATAACCTCCCCGCCATGAGCAACGTTACCATGAATAAACAAATTATTCTTATCAGGCCGCGCACAGCTCTGTGAGGGAAGCAAGGGCGTCTGTCTCACTAGCTGCTCCTGTCTCTCTACCTCTCTCATTCTCTCTCTCTCTCCTTCTTCAGGATATGTGTAGCTTCCTTAGAGGGCTCTTCTCCTCACGATGACCTCACGACTTGCCAGGTGGAGTGACTCGGTATATTGGTTCATTGATGTCTGTTGTCATTGGCGGTTAGTTTATTTAGGCATAGGTACACATAAGTACAGTTTTCATACACAGTGTAAATTACTCACCAGGATAACCCTAAAAAGTCCGACAAAGTGACTTATTTCCATTGGGATCCTTGTAATATCTTATAATTTAAACCTTGAAAGTTAAAACAGCTAAGTAACTCAACTCTGTGAAAATCAGTTACAGTAAAAGGAGATATAATTGGAATAAGGTAAACTAAGTTATTTACATTAATATTAAAGAGGGGATTATCTTACAATAACAGGTGCATGAATGTTAGCTATACACGAAATCACTCTCCCCCCTTTCTCTAGTTTCATTACCTGCAGTAATCAACGTTCAGTGGTTCCTCTTGTCTCTGCCCAGTGGAAATACTCTGATGGTTTTGTCCTTTCACCCAACGATGCATCCAGCATGTCAGTGGCCTCTTTTATGTCGGTGCTGGGAGCATTTAGGAGTTAGGAAGCATACCCTGAGGTATGTGTGGGATACCTGCATGAGGAAAGTAACGCCGGTACAGGTCAGCATGTGATAAATGGTTTTGAAAACCGACAAGTTGAAGATTGAGACACCTATGCAACATATGGGAATCTTTATTAAGAAAACGTTTCGCTGCACAGTGGCTTCTTGAGTCCAATGCAAAGTAGAAATGGGTTAGGAGAGGAGGAGTTACATAAGTGTCTCAATTTTCAACAGGTCAGCATCATGGAATGTGACGACGTTGTAGTATGACACATCGTGATGTGCAAGACTTTAAGGTAGAGACTTAGTGAGCATTAACCAACTTTAATATTGCAAGGGAATCCAGTGAAAGAAGGAAATAGGGTGGCTTGGGGGAGGGGGATGATACATGGCCAGGAAGGGGGTCGGGGGACCAGAGAGGGGCCACAGACCTGGCAGGGGGAGGGATCTCGAACCAGGGAAAGGTCCACGAACCAAGGACGGGCCTGGAGACCAGGCAGGGACCCAGCCTACATAATATATCACTTAGATGTGTATCCATAGCTTAACTCGCTCCCCATTAACCCTACACCATCGGTGAGTCAGTTGTATCTCTCTCTCTCCCTCTCTCTCTCTCTCTCTCTCTCTCTCTCTCTCTCTCTCTCTCTCTCTCTCTCTCTCTCTCTCTCTCTCTCTCTCTCTCTCTCTCTCTCTCTCTCTCTCTCTCTCTCGTCCATGAACCTGTGAGGTCAAACTTGTATATCATAGCCAGATTAGAACTTTCGCAGTACTTGGACAAAATGCGACGCGAATAATCGCAAAATCAACACATCTTGCGTGAAGATATCCAGCCTGGGGCAGGGAGGACTAGGGCCTCGAGGTCAGGGAGGGCAGAACAAGACCTAACCTAACCTAACCTGGCCTAGCCTAACCTAAAACAAAGAAAACTGATTTTGATAACATTGAAAGCATTGACAAATTGAGTACCACGTCCAAAAAACTGAGGTAATATAATGAAGACATAAGAACATTAGAAAGGAGGAACACTGCAGAAGGCGTACTGGCCCATACTAGGCACTTCCTTGTCAAACCCAAACCCACTAGCAAAAATATACGCCTAACCCATTTCCAATCATATTAACTCATGTGTAAGTCCCACGGAGGAAGGAGATGAACCTGCCTGATGTAGGTAAGTTCAACTCACTCTCACCCACACGTATACCTGTCCAATCTATTTTATAAAATTACCTAAAGTTCTCGCTTCATTGACGCTGCTCGGCTGTTTGTTTCATTTATCCACAAATCTATTGCCAAATCAGTGCTTTCCTATATCCTTTCTAAATCTAAATTAGTCTGACTTGTTTTATACTGATAAGTAAGAAAGAGAGAGAGAGAGAGAGAGAGAGAGAGAGAGAGAGAGAGAGAGAGAGAGAGAGAGAGAGAGAGAGAGAGAGAGAGAGAGAGAGAGAGAGAGAGAGAGAGAGAGAGAGAGAGAGAGAGAGAGAGAGAGAGAGAGAGAGAGAGAGAGAGAGAGAGAGAGAGAGAAAGAGAGAGAGAAAGTTGTGGAGGCCACAGCAGCAATTCAGTATTCGATAACGCTCGTCGTAAATAGAGTAAACTAACGTGAATAAGCAAAGTGTGATGGCGTCCCCCGCGTCACGCTGACAAATATTATGTGATATTTCAGTGTTTGAGGTACATGTATGATATATAATACCGACAAGATGAAGAATAAGACACACGTGCAACATCTGGGTATCTTTATTGTAGACGTTAGGCCACCCAGCGACTTTATTAATACAAATTCAAGAACATACGGGAAAGACAGTAGAACTATATACAAAAGACGAGGTATATAGAATGTATAGGAGAACGGGTGACATGATTTAAAATCCCATTAATCAACCCAGGCATAGTTTTTCAGTAATTGGTTAAACACAGGTAGGTAGAGAGTCTTTCTTGTGGACGTAGGATCGAGCCTCTATTATTCCTTGTGCTGAGTTACCCATAACTGAGAAAAAAAATTTGCATGTACAAATCTATGACAAAAAATGCCCCTTTTGCTTTCTAGCCCATGCTGGTAAAGAGCTCTTGATCCATGGAATAGTGACTACTCTCCCTTTTCTACGTTCCATCCTGATAACCTGCTTTTTTTTACCCCGACGGGTTTACAGCATACAAAGTGCGTATTTGCGCAGTCAAAGCGTGTGTAAACTCACTCAAGTGGTTTGCGTATACATACAGTATACACTCAAGCATGTTTATACACGTTCTGAGTGTGTGTATACACACACTCAGAACGTGTATAAACACATTCCAATTCGCCAGCATTGACCAACGACTAGCATTGACCAACGTACCTAGCATGGATCAACGTACCTAGCAAGGATGAACGTACCTAGCATGGACCAGTATACCTAGTATGGACCAGTGTACCTAGCATGGACCAACGTACCTAGCATGGACCAGTGTACCTAGCATAGACCAGTATGCCTAGCATGGACCAGTGTACCTAGCATGGCCCAGCGTACCTATCATGGACCAGTGTACCTAGCATGGACCAGTGTACCTAGTATGGACCAGTGTATCTAGCATGGACCAATGTACTTAGCATGGATCAATGTACCTAGCAAGGATGAACGTACCTAGCATGGACCAGTATACCTAGTATGGACCAGTGTACCTAGCATGGACCAACGTACCTAGCATGGACCAGTGTACCTAGCATAGACCAGTATGCCTAGCATGGACCAGTGTACCTAGCATGGCCCAGCGTACCTATCATGGACCAGTGTACCTAGCATGGACCAGTGTACCTAGAGCAGTGCTCCGCCGTGCTTGTGTTGACCTTTGTGACATATCAAGAAATACAAGTGCATCACCGAGCACCAGCGCAGCTCTGTACAACTCTACCAGGAACTGCTGGAGTGATCCTGAGTGCTAGCAGGGGTTAAACCAGGAGAAAACAAGCAGGGGTTAAACCAGGAGAAAACAAGCAGGGGTTAAACCAGGAGAAAACAAGCAGGGGTTAAACCAAGAGGAAGCAAGCAGGGGTTAAACCAGGAGAAAACAAGTAGGGGTTAAACCAGGAGGAAGCAAGCAGGGGTTAAACCAGGAGAAAGCAAGCAGGGGTTAAACCAGTAGGAAGCAAGCAGGGGTTAAACCAGGAGGAAGCAAGCAGGGGTTAAACCAGGAGAAAACAAGCAAGGGTTAAACCAGGAGGAAGCAAGCAGGGGTTAAACCAGGAGAAAGCAAGCAGGGGTTAAACCAGTAGGAAGCAAGCAGGGGTTAAGCCAGGAGGAAGCAAGCAGGGGTTAAACCAGGAGAAAACAAGCAAGGGTTAAACCAGGAGGAAGCAAGCAGGGGTTAAACCAGGAGAAAGCAAGCAGGGGTTAAACCAGGAGGAAGCGAGCAGGGGTTAAACCAGTAGGAAGCAAGCAGGGGTTAAACCAGTAGGAAGCTAGCAGGGGTTAAACCAGTAGGAAGCAAGCAGGGGTTAAACCAGTAGGAAGCAAGCAGGGGTTAAACCAGGAGGAAGCAAGCAGGGGTTAAACCAGGAGGAAGCAAGCAGGGGTTAAACCAGGAGGAAGCAAGCAGGGGTTAAACCAGGAGGAAGCAAGTAGGGGTTAAACCAGGAGGAAGCAAATAGGAATTAAACCAGGAAGAAGCGAGCAGGGGTTAAACCAGGAGGAAGCAAGCAGGGGCTAAGCCAGGAGGAAGCTAACAGGGAGTCAAACCAGGAGGAAGCTAACAATGGTTAAACTAGGAGGAAGCTAACAGAGGCTAAAACAGGAAGAAACTAGCAGAGATTAAAACAGGAAGAAGCAAGCAGAGATTAAAACAGAACTAAGCTAACAGGAGATTAAAACAGAAGGAAGCTAACAGTGGATTAAAACAGAAAGAAGATAACAGGAGGTTCAAACAAAGGGAAGCTACGAACAGAGGGTTGAAACAGGTAGCTAACAGGGGGCTAAAAGAGGAAGAAAGTGGTCATGCAGTAACAACAGAAGGCAACATAGGAAGCACTTGGATGGGATTTCAAAAGGCTTTCAGTTAAGTTTTTTGAGTTTTCCACTGTCCCTCTTTTTTTTACCCTCTGTTTCCCGTCCTCTGTCCTATTTTTTTCCAGGTGTGTGCCAGCTGAGTCATCCTTCACGCGGACACTCAGGCTTGATATAGATTTTCTTCTATTTAAAAAAATGTGGGAAGGGCGAGGGAAGATGATTTTTTTTTATTTTTGGGTGAATTTTTTTTATTTGCATCCTTAACGATAATGGTCGTCAGGTCCGAAATGTCATTATGTAAGTGATATTTGATATCGTCAGATTCATCCATAAAACACATATGTAACACTTTACGTTCATCAAGACTGAGGGACTGAATACCTCTTACAAAGACTGAGGGACTGAATACCTCTTACAAAGACTGAGGGACTGAATACCTCTTCCAAAGACTGAGGGACTGAATACCTCTTACAAAGACTGAGGGACTGAATACCTCTTACAAAGACTGAGGGACTGAATACCTCTTACAAAGACTGAGGGACTGAATACCTCTTACAAAGACTGAGGGACTGAATACCTCTTACAAAGACTGAGGGACTGAATACCTCTTACAAGGACTGAGGGACTGAATACCTCTTACAAAGATTGAGGGACTGAATACCTCTTACAAAGACTGAGGGACTGAATACCTCTTACAAAGACTGAGGGACTGAATACCTCTTACAAAGACTAAGGGACTGAATACCTCTTACAAAGACTGAGGGACTGAATACCTCTTACAAAGACTGAGGGACTGAATACCTCTTACAAAGACTGAGGGACTGAATACCCCTTACAAAGACTGAGGGACTGAATACCTCTTACAAAGACTGAGGGACTGAATACCTCTTACAAAGACTGAGGGACTGAATACCTCTTACAAAGACTGAGGGACTGAATACCTCTTACAAAGATTGAGGGACTGAATACCTCTTACAAAGACTGAGGGACTGAATACCTCTTACAAAGATTGAGGGACTGAATACCTCTTACAAAGACTGAGGGACTGAATACCTCTTACAAAGACTGAGGGACTGAATACCTCTTACAAAGACTAAGGGACTGAATACCTCTTACAAAGACTGAGGGACTGAATACCTCTTACAAAGACTGAGGGACTGAATACATCTTACAAAGACTGAGGGACTGAATACCTCTTACAAAGACTGAGGGACTGAATACCTCTTACAAAGACTGAGGGACTGAATACCTCTTACAAAGACTGAGGGACTGAATACCTCTTACAAAGACTGAGGGACTGAATACCTCTTACAAAGACTGAGGGATGAATACCTCTTACAAAGACTGAGGGACTGAATACCTCTTACAAAGACTGAGGGACTGAATACCTCTTACAAAGACTGAGGGACTGAATACCTCTTACAAAGACTGAGGAACTGAATACCTCTTACAAAGACTGAGGGACTGAATACCTCTTACAAAGACTGAGGGACTGAATACTTCTTACAAAGACTGAGGGACTGAATACCTCTTACAAAGACTGAGGGACTGAATACCTCTTACAAAGACTGAGGGACTGAATACCTCTCACAAAGACTGAGGGACTGAATACCTCTTACAAAGACTGAGGGACTGAATACCTCTTACAAAGACTGAGGGACTGAATACCTCTTACAAAGACTGAGGGATAAATACCTCTTACAAAGACTGAGGGACTGAATACCTCTTACAAAGACTGAGGGACTGAATACCTCTTACAAAGACTGGGGGACTGAATACCTCTTACAAAGACTGAGGGACTGAATACCTCTTACAAAGACTGAGGGACTGAATACCTCTTACAAAGATTGAGGGACTGAATACCTCTTACAAAGACTGAGGGACTGAATACCTCTTACAAAGACTGAGGGACTGAATACCTCTTACAAAGACTGAGGGACTGAATACCTCTTACGAAGACTGAGGGACTGAATACCTCTTACAAGGACTGAGGGACTGAATACCTCTTACAAAGATTGAGGGACTGAATACCTCTTACAAAGACTGAGGGACTGAATACCTCTTACAAAGACTGAGGGACTGAATACCTCTTACAAAGACTGAGGGACTGAATACCTCTTACAAAGATTGAGGGACTGAATACCTCTTACAAAGACTGAGGGACTGAATACCTCTTACAAAGATTGAGGGACTGAATACCTCTTACAAAGACTGAGGGACTGAATACCTCTTACAAAGACTGAGGGACTGAATACCTCTTACAAAGACTAAGGGACTGAATACCTCTTACAAAGACTGAGGGACTGAATACCTCTTACAAAGACTGAGGGACTGAATACCTCTTACAAAGACTGAGGGACTGAATACCTCTTACAAAGACTGAGGGACTGAATACCTCTTACAAAGACTGAGGGACTGAATACCTCTTACAAAGACTGAGGGACTGAATACCTCTTACGAAGACTGAGGGACTGAATACCTCTTACAAGGACTGAGGGACTGAATACCTCTTACAAAGATTGAGGGACTGAATACCTCTTACAAAGACTGAGGGACTGAATACCTCTTACAAAGACTGAGGGACTGAATACCTCTTACAAAGACTGAGGGACTGAATACCTCTTACAAAGACTGAGGGACTGAATACCTCTTACAAAGACTGAGGGACTGAATACCTCTTACGAAGACTGAGGGACTGAATACCTCTTACAAAGACTGAGGGACTGAATACCTCTTACAAA
>NC_091298.1:21467297-21512297 GCF_038502225.1 Cherax quadricarinatus
TTTGCTTTAATCGTATCAAGTCTGTGGGAATGATCACTTCGAAATTACTCCTACTGTCTAAAGTACTAAATCGTCTGTATTTGACTGAAGAAGTCTGCCACAGAGGCGAAACGTTTCAACAATAAGGAAACCCAAGTGATGTACATATATCTAATTCATAAACCTGTGTTATTTTGAATCATTTAGCTGTTATGGCGTAGTACAAGTGATGTAGTACAAGACACATGTGTAACATCTGAGGGTTTCTTTGCCCGTATGTTGCACATGTGTGTAATTTATCATATTGTCGGTATTGTATACCAATGATATTCCAGTGAAACAGTGAGTGTTGAATGATGCTCAGGCTGGTTGTTGCCAGGCTGGTGTGTGTGTGTTGTATGATGCTCAGGCTGGTTGTTGCCAGGCTGGTGTGTGTGTGTTGTATGATGCTCAGGCTGGTTGTTGCCAGGCTGGTGTGTGTGTGTTGTATGATGCTCAGGCTGGTTGTTGCCAGGCTGGTGTGTGTGTGTTGTATGATGCTCAGGCTGGTTGTTGCCAGGCTGGTGTGTGTTGTATGATGTTCAGGCTGGTTGTTGCCAGGCTGGTGTGTGTGTTATATGATGCTCAGGCTAGTTGTTGCCAGGCTGGTGTGTGTGTTATATGATGCTCAGGCTGGTTGTTGCCAGGCTGGTGTGTGTTGTATGATGTTCAGGCTGGTTGTTGCCAGGCTGGTGTGTGTGTTGTATGATGTTCAGGCAGGTTGTTGCCAGGCTGGTGTGTGTGTTGTATGATGTTGAGGCTGGTTGTTGTCAGGCTTGTGTGGGTGTTGTATGATGCTCAGGCTGATTATTGTTAGGCTGGTGTGTGTTGTATGATGTTCAGGCTGGTTGTTGCCTGGCTGGTGTGTGTGTTGTATGATGCTCAGGTTGGTTGTTGTCAGGCTTGTGTGGGTGTTGTATGATGCTCAGGCTGATTATTGTTAGGCTGGTGTGTGTTGTATGATGTTCAGGCTGGTTGTTGCCTGGCTGGTGTGTGTGTTGTATGATGCTCAGGTTGGTTGTTGCCAGGCTGGTGTGTGTGTTGTATGATGCTCAGGCTGGTTGTTGCCAGGCTGTTGTGTGTTGTATGATGTTCAGGCTGGTTGTTGCCAGGCTGGTGTGTGTGTTGTATGATGCTCAGGTTGGTTGTTGCCAGGCTGGTGTGTGTTGTATGATGCTCAGGCTGGTTGTTGCCAGGCTGGTGTGTGTGTTGTATGATGCTCAGGTTGGTTGTTGCCAGGCTGGTGTGTGTTGTATGATGCTCAGGCTGGTTGTTGCCAGGCTGGTGTGTGTGTTGTATGATGCTCAGGTTGGTTGTTGCCAGGCTGGTGTGTGTTGTATGATGCTCAGGCTGGTTGTTGCCAGGCTGGTGTGTGTGTTGTATGATGCTCAGGCTGGTTGTTGCCAGGCTGGTGTGTGTTGTATGATGCTCAGGTTGGTTGTTGCCAGGCTGGTGTGTGTGTTGTATGATGCTCAGGTTGGTTGTTGCCAGGCTGGTGTGTGTGTTGTATGATGCTCAGGTTGGTTGTTGCCAGGCTGGTGTGTGTTGTATGATGCTCAGGTTGGTTGTTGCCAGGCTGGTGTGTGTGTTGTATGATGCTCAGGTTGGTTGTTGCCAGGCTGGTGTGTGTGTTGTATGATGCTCAGGTTGGTTGTTGCCAGGCTCTTCTAATCACGTATTCTTAGGCAATTAATAACCCTACATATTCTTATAAATTAATGTAAGTTGTGTATACAGTTGACCCTTGAACAACACACCGGTTAGGGGCGCCAACCCCCCCCCCCCCTTCCCCCGCGCTGTCGAAAATCCGCTTATAACTTTTGACTCTTCAAAAACTTAACTAGTAATGGCCTACTGCTGACCGGAAGCATATAAACAGTCGTTTAACATATATTTCGTATGTTATGTGTATTATATACTGCATACATTCAATAAAGTAAGCTAGAGAAAACAAAATGTTATTAACAAAATCATAAGGAAGAGAAAATGCCTTTACAGTTCTGTATTACATTTATCGACACTCGAAATTTACGTCGTCTGTTTACAGGATGAATCGTCTGTCTGTCAGTACCTACACCAGTATTGTCTTATATGATATAGAACATTGTAGACGCCTGGTCCCAGACCGTGCCGCGGGGTATTCCTGGTATTGTAGACGCCTGGTCCCAGACCGTGCCGCGGGGTATTCCTGGTATTGTAGACGCCTGGTCCCAGACCGTGCCGCGGGGTATTCCTGGTATTACTAACACTCTACATCGAAAATGAAAAGATAATTTGAAAATGAATTTCATATTTATTTATTTATTTATGCATCTTTTTGTTTACATTTCTTTCGACTGTGAATTTAACATGTACCAACTGTAATTGTTTGTGTAAATTTTGATATTTTATGGCAGTAAATGATGAAATAGACTAGTATCTACATATATTTTATGCATTCATGACATTCCTAACGTTTTCATATTTTTTTCGATATTTATAGGCTGCGCGGCTCCTTTAAGAATTTTTTTTTCAGATTGCCGTAAATCTTTTAAAAATTTTTCCAGTAAACTTATTGAAATAAAAAAACTGCGTATAGTCCCGCGCAGCGCAGAACCTTCTTATTCAGGGGTCAACTGCATATTGTCTTCCAAATTTCTTACCCTGTCCTCCCCCTCTGTTTTTTTTCCAGCTTCATATAATTATTTTCTTCCCCTCAGTGTTTTAATGTTTAGTATAAATAATTCTTTCTTTTTTCTTTCTCTTTGCTGTGTGCGTGAGATATTGTCCTGAGGGACGATGTTTCCTAATTGATATTAACTCCAGTTCTGCTGGAAGGAAGTCTTAGAGGCTGCCGTAGCTGATGAACCCTTCCTGGAATACTTGATGATGTCCTCAACGTGGTACTGAAGTCTCCCAGCTCAGGCTGACACTACTGAAGTCTCCAGCTCAGGCTGACACTACTGAAGTCTCCCAGCTCAGGCTGACAATACTGAAGTCTCCCAGCTCAGGCTGACACTACTGAAGTTTCCCAGCTCAGGCTGACACTACTGAAGTCTCCCAGCTCAGGCTGACACTACTGAAGTCTCCCAGCTCAGGCTGACACTATTGAAGTCTCCCAGCTCAGGCTGACACTACTGAAGTCTCCCAGCTCAGGCTGACACTACTGAAGTTCCCAGCTCAGGCTGACACTACTGAAGTCTCCCAGCTCAGGCTGACACTACTGAAGTCTCCCAGCTCAGGCTGACACTACTGAAGTCTCCCAGCTCAGGCTGACACTATTGAAGTCTCCCAGCTCAGGCTGACACTACTGAAGTCTCCCAGCTCAGGCTGACACTACTGAAGTTCCCAGCTCAGGCTGACACTACTGAAGTCTCCCAGCTCAGGCTGACACTACTGAAGTTTCACAGCTCAGGCTGACACTACTGAAGTCTCCCAGCTCAGGCTGACACTACTGAAGTCTCCAGCACAGGCTGACACTACTGAAGTCTCCCAGCTCAAGCTGACACTACTCAAGTTTCCCAGCTCAGGCTGACACTACTGAAGTTCCCAGCTCAGGCTGACACTACTGAAGTTTCCCAGCTCAGACTGACACTACTGAAGTTTCCCAGCTCAGGCTGACACTACTGAAGTTTCCCAGCTCAGGCTGACACTACTGAAGTCTCCCAGCTCAGGCTGACACTACTGAAGTTCCCAGCTCAGGCTGACACTACTGAAGATCCCAGCTCAGGCTGACACCACTGAAGTTTCCCAGCTCAGGCTGACACTACTGAAGTTTCCCAGCTCAGGCTGACACTACTGAAGTCTCCCAGCTCAGGCTGACACTACTGAAGTCTCCCAGCTCAGGCTGACACTACTGAAGTTTCCCAGCTCAGGCTGACACTACTGAAGTCTCCCAGCTCAGGCTGACACTACTGAAGTCTCCCAGCTCAGGCTGACACTACTGAAGTCTCCCAGCTCAGGCTGACACTACTGAAGTTTCCCAGCTCAGGCTGACACTACTGAAGTCTCCCAGCTCAGGCTGACACTACTGAAGTCTCCCAGCTCAGGCTGACACTACTGAAGTTCCCAGCTCAGGCTGACACTACTGAAGTTTCCCAGCTCAGGCTGACACTACTGAAGTTTCCCAGCTCAGGCTGACACTACTGAAGTTTCCCAGCTCAGGCTGACACTACTGAAGTTTCCCAGCTCAGGCTGACACTACTGAAGTTCCCAGCTCAGGCTGACACTACTGAAGTTTCCCAGCTCAGGCTGACACTACTGAAGTTTCCCAGCTCAGGCTGACACTACTGAAGTTTCCCAGCTCAGGCTGACACTACTGAAGTTTCCCAGCTCAGGCTGACACTACTGAAGTTCCTAGCTCAGGCTGACACTACTGAAGTTCCCAGCTCAGGCTGACACTACTGAAGTTTCCCAGCTCAGGCTGACACTGCTGAAGTTTCCCAGCTCAGGCTGACACTACTGAAGTCTCCCAGCTCAGGCTGACACTACTGAAGTTCCTAGCACAGGCTGACACTACTGAAGTTCCCAGCTCAGGCTGACACTACTGAAGTTCCCAGCTCAGGCTGACACTACTGAAGTTCCCAGCTCAGGCTGACACTACTGAAGTTCCTAGCTCAGGCTGACACTACTGAAGTTCCCAGCTCAGGCTGACATTACTGAAGTTCCCAGCTCAGGCTGACACTACTGAAGTTCCTAGCTCAGGCTGACACTACTGAAGTTCCCAGCTCAAGCTGACACTACTGAAGTTCCCAGCTCAGGCTGACACTACTGAAGTTCCTAGCTCAGGCTGACACTACTGAAGTTCCCAGCTCAGGCTGACACTGCTGAAGTTTCCCAGCTCAGGCTGACACTACTGAAGTTTCCCAGCTCAGGCTGACACTACTGAAGTTCCTAGCTCAGGCTGACACTACTGAAGTTCCTAGCTCAGGCTGACACTACTGAAGTTCCCAGCTCAGGCTGACACTACTGAAGTTCCTAGCTCAGGCTGACACTACTGAAGTTCCCAGCTCAGGCTGACACTACTGAAGTTCCCAGCTCAGGCTGACACTACTGAAGTTCCCAGCTCAGGCTGACACTACTGAAGTTCCTAGCTCAGGCTGACACTACTGAAGTTCCTAGCTCAGGCTGACACTACTGAAGTTCCCAGCTCAGGCTGACACTACTGAAGTTCCTAGCTCAGGCTGACACTACTGAAGTTCCCAGCTCAGGCTGACACTACTGAAGTTCCCAGCTCAGGCTGACACTACTGAAGTTCCCAGCTCAGGCTGACACTACTGAAGTTCCTAGCTCAGGCTGACACTACTGAAGTTCCCAGCTCAGGCTGACACTACTGAAGTTCCTAGCTCAGGCTGACACTACTGAAGTTCCCAGCTCAGGCTGACACTACTGAAGTTCCCAGCTCAGGCTGACACTTCTGAAGTTCCCAGCTCAGGCTGACACTACTGAAGTTCCCAGCTCAGGCTGACACTACTGAAGTTCCCAGCTCAGGCTGACACTACTGAAGTTCCCAGCTCAGGCTGACACTACTGAAGTTCCCAGCTCAGGCTGACACTACTGAAGTTCCGAGCTCAGGCTGACACTACTGAAGTTCCCAGCTCAGGCTGACACTACTGAAGTTCCCAGCTCAGGCTGACATTATTGTATATTATACAGAATAGTGTAGCAGCACACTGCAGATGTATACAATTTTTGCCCAAAAGAAATTCCTCAAACCTTCTGATCTCCTCACCCCCTCCCATCACCCCCTGCCCTCCCCCTCCCCTCACCCCTCTTACCTCACTCCCTCTCCTCACCCCTCCCCTCACAATTTTCCTTTACCCTTTCTCCTCACCTTCTCCCCTAAGCCTCTCACCCCTCTGACTTCACCCATCCCCTTTACCCTTCACTCTCTCCCCTCTCCCACTCCTTTCATCCTCTCCCCTCAGGCTCTCTCCTCACCCCTCACCCTCTCTCCTCACTCTTTCCCCACATCCTTTCCCCTAACTCTCCTCCCCTCACCCTCTCTAATCACACTCCTGACCCTGTCCCCTCACCCCTTTTACCTCGCCCACTCCCCTCACCCCTCCCCTCACTCCCTCCTACCTGCTCCAGGGTTGAACATAGAGTGGTGACTGTGGTCCCGGTCAACCTTTCAATTACCTTCACCAGATTACATTGTCTACACTGTAAATTATACTTCTTTATGGTCCATGCTCAAGTTACGGTCCATGCTCAAGTTACGGTCCATGCTCAAGTTACGGTCTATGCTCAAGTTACGGTCCATGCTCAAGTTACGGTCCATGCTCAAGTTACGGTCCATGCTCAAGTTACGGTCCATGCTGAAGTTACGGTCCATGCTCAAGTTACGGTCCATGCTGAAGTTATGGTCCATGCTCAAGTTACGGTCCATGCTGAAGTTATGGTCCATTCTCAAGTTACGGTCCATGCTGAAGTTATGGTCCATTCTCAAGTTACGGTCCATGCTCAAGTTACGGTCTATGATCAAGTTACAGTCCATGCTCAAGTTACGGTCCATGCTCAAGTTACGGTCCATGCTGAAGTTACGGTCCATGCTCAAGTTACGGTCCATGCTGAAGTTATGGTCCATGCTCAAGTTACGGTCCATGCTGAAGTTATGGTCCATTCTCAAGTTACGGTCCATGCTGAAGTTATGGTCCATTCTCAAGTTACGGTCCATGCTCAAGTTACGGTCTATGATCAAGTTACAGTCCATGCTCAAGTTATCGTCCATGCTCAAGTTACGGTCCATGCTGAAGTTACGGTCCATGCTCAAGTTACGGTCCATGCTCAAGTTACGGTCCATGCTCAAGTTACGGTCCATGCTGAAGTTATGGTCCATGCTCAAGTTACGGTCCATGCTCAAGTTACGGTCCATGCTCAAGTTACAATCCATGCTCGTTACGACCCATGCTCAAGTTATGATCCATGCTCAAGTTACAGTCTATGCTCAAGTTACAGTCCATGCTCAAGCTACAGTCCATGCACAAGTTACAGTCCATGATCAACTTACAGTCCATGCTCAAGTTACAGTCCATGCTCAAGTTATGATCCATGCTCAAGTTACAGTCTATGCTCAAGTTACAGTCCATGCTCAAGTTATGATCCATACTCAAGTTACAGTCTATGCTCAAGTTACAGTCCATGCTCAAGTTACAGTCCATGCTCAAGTTATGATCCATGCTCAAGTTACAGTCTATGCTCAAGTTACAGTCCATGCTCAAGTTACAGTCCATGCTCAAGTTATGATCCATGCTCAAGTTACAGTCTATGCTCAAGTTACAGTCCATGCTCAAGTTACAGTCCATGCTCAAGTTATGATCCATGCTCAAGTTACAGTCTATGCTCAAGTTACAGTCCATGCTCAAGTTACAGTCCATGCTCAAGTTATGATCCATGCTCAAGTTACAGTCCATGCTCAAGTTACAGTCCATGCTCAAGTTACAGTCCATGATCAACTTACAGTCCATGCTCAAGTTACAGTCCATGCTCAAGTTATGATCCATGCTCAAGTTACATTCTATGCTCAAGTTACAGTCCATGCTCAAGTTATGATCCATGCTCAAGTTACAGTCTATGCTCAAGTTACAGTCCATGCTCAAGTTATGATCCATGCTCAAGTTACAGTCTATGCTCAAGTTACAGTCCATGCTCAAGTTACAGTCCATGCTCAAGTTATGATCCATGCTCAAGTTACAGTCTATGCTCAAGTTACAGTCCATGCTCAAGTTACAGTCCAAGCTCAAGTTACAGTCCATGCTCAAGTTACAGTCCATGCTCAAGTTACAGTCCATGCTCAAGTTACAGTCCATACTCAAGTTACAGTCCATGCTCAAGTTACAGTCCGTACTCAAGTTACAGTCCATGCTCAAGTTACAGTCCATGCTCAAGTTACAGTCCATGCTCAAGTTACAGTCCATACTCAAGTTACAGTCCATGCTCAGGTTATGGTCCATGCTCTAGTTATGGCCCATGATCTAGTTATAACCCATGATCTAGTTATGACCCATGATCTAGTTATGGCCCATGATCTAGTTATGGCCCATGATCTAGTTATAACCCATGATCTAGTTATGGCCCATGATCTAGTTATGGCCCATGATCTAGTTATGGTCCATGATCTAGTTATGACCCATGATCTAGTTATGGCCCATGATCTAGTTATGGCCCATGATCTAGTTATGACCCATGATCTAGTTATGGCAGATGATCTGGTTATGGCCCATGATCTAGTTATGGCCTATGATCTAGTTATGGCCTATGATCTAGTTATGGCCTAAGATCTAGTTGTGGTCCATGTTCAAATTATGACCCATGCTATAGTTATGGTCCATGCTCTAGTTATGGCCCACGATATAGTTATGGCCCATGGACTTATTATGGCCCACGATCTAGTTATGCCCCATGCTTTAGTTATGGCCTATGACCTAGTTATGGCCCATGCTCTAGATATGGCCCATGCTCTAGTTATGGCCAATGCTCTAGTTATGGCCCATGCTCTAGTTAAGGCCCATGCTATAGTTATGGCCCATGCTCTAGTTATGGCCCATGACCTAGTTATGGCCGATGCTCTAATTATGGCCCATGCTCTAGTTATGGCCCATGCTCTAGTTATGGCCCATGCTCTAGTTAAGACCCATACTCTAGTTATGGCCCACGATCTAGTTAAGGCCGATGCTCTAGTTGTGGCCCATGCTCTAGTTATGGCCAATGACCTAGTTATGGCCGATGCTCTAGTTATGGCCCATGCTCTAGTTAAGACTCATACTCTAGTTATGGCCCACGATCTAGTTAAGGCCTATGCTCTAGTTATGGCCCATGCTCTAGTTATGGCACATGACCTAGTTATGGCCGATGCTCTAGTTATGGCCCACAATCTAGTTAAGGCCCATGCTCTAGTAATGGCCCATGCTCTAGTTATGGCCTATGGAGTAGTTATGGTCGATGCTCTAGTTATGGCCCATGCTCTAGTTATGGCCCATTCTCTAGTTAAGACCCATGCTCTAGTTATGGCCCATTCTCTAGTTAAGACCCATACTCTAGTTATGGCCCACGATCTAGTTATGGCCCATGCTCTAATTACGGCCCATGCTCTAGTTAGCGGCCAGCAGTAACAGCCTGGTTGATCAGACCCTGATCCTCCAGGGGACCTGGTATCAGATCGGTCCTCGGGGGCGTTGACCCCCTAAATCCTCTCCAGGTAAACTCCAGGTAAGAGATCGAGTAGGAAAATAATAGTTGTGTTTCAAGTTTATTGTCTGTCAGCCATGACTGTTGTTGACGTGCTGATAGCCGGGCTCACTTGCTCCCGTTTTTCCCGTTAATGGCTGGTTGTTGTTACTGTTGCTGTTACCGTGATGGCTGGTTGTTGTTACTGTTGCTGTCACCGTGATGGCTGGTTATTGCTTCTGTTGCTATCACTGTGATGGCGGGTTATTGCTTCCGTTGCTGTCAGTCTGATGGCGGGTTGTTGTTACTGTTGCTGTTACCGTGATGGCTGGCTGTTGTTACCGTTGCTGTTACCGTGATGGCTGGTTGTTGTTACTGTTGCTGTTACCGTGATGGCGGGTTGTTGTTACTGTTGCTGTTACCGTGATGGCTGGTTGTTGTTACTGTTGCTGTTACCGTGATGGCGGGTTGTTGTTACTGTTGCTGTTACCGTGATGGCTGGTTGTTGTTACTGTTGCTGTTACCGTGATGGCGGGTTGTTGTTACTGTTGCTGTTACCGTGATGACTGGTTGTTGTTACTGTTGCTGTTACCGTGATGGCAGGTTGTTGTTACTGTTGGTGTTACCGTGATGGCGGGTTGTTGTTACTGTTGCTGTTACCGTGACGGCAGGTTGTTGTTACTGTTGCTGTTACCGTGATGGCTGGTTGTTGCTACTGTTGCTGTTACCGTGATGGCTGGCTGTTGTTACTGTTGCTGTTACCGTGATGGCTAGTTGTTGTTACTGTTGCTGTTACCGTGATGGCTGGTTGTTGTTACTGTTGCTGTTACCGTGATGGCTAGTTGTTGTTACTGTTGCTGTTACCGTGATGGCTAGTTGTTGTTACTGTTGCTGTTACCGTGATGGCTGGTTGTTGCTACTGTTGCTGTTACCGTGATGGCTGGCTGTTGTTACTGTTGCTGTTACCGTGATGGCTGGCTGTTGTTACTGTTGCTGTTACCGTGACGGCAGGTTGTTGTTACTGTTGCTGTTACCGTGATGGCGGGTTGTTGTTACTGTTGCTGTTACCGTGATGGCTGGCTGTTGTTACTGTTGCTGTTACCGTGATGGCTAGTTGTTGTTACTGTTGCTGTTACCATGATGGCTGGTTGTTGTTACTGTTGCTGTGACCGTGATGGCTGGTTGTTGTTACTGTTGCTGTTACCATGATGGCTGGCTGTTGTTACTGTTGCTGTTACCATGATGGCTGGTTGTTGTTACTGTTGCTGTTACCATGATGGCTGGTTGTTGTTACTGTTGCTGTTACCATGATGGCTTGTTGCTGTTATCGTGATGGCTGGCTGTTGTTACTGTTGCTGTAACCGTGATGGCTGGCTGTTGTTACTGTTGCTGTTACCGTGATGACTGGTTGTTGTTACTGTTGATGTGACCGTGATGGCGGGTTGTTGTTACTGTTGCTGTTACCGTGATGGCGGGTTGTTGTTACTGTTGCTGTTACCGTGATGACTGGTTGTTGTTACTGTTGATGTGACCGTGATGGCGGGTTGTTGTTACTGTTACTGTTACCGTGATGGCTGGCTGTTGTTACTGTTGCTGTTACCGTGATGGCGGGTTGTTGTTACTGTTGCTGTTACCGTGATGGCTGGTTGTTGTTACTGTTGCTGTTACCGTGATGGCGGGTTGTTGTTACTGTTGCTGTTACCGTGATGACTGGTTGTTGTTACTGTTGATGTGACCGTGATGGCGGGTTGTTGTTACTGTTGCTGTTACCGTGATGGCGGGTTGTTGTTACTGTTGCTGTGACCGTGATGGCTGGTTGTTGTTACTGTTGCTGTCACCGTGATGGCTGGCTGTTGTTACTGTTGCTGTTACCGTGCTGGCTGGCCGTTGTTACTGTTGCTGTTACCGTGATGGCTGGCTGTTGTTACTGTTGCAGTGACCGTGATGGCTGGCTGTTGTTACTGTTGCTGTTACCGTGATGACAGGTTGTTGTTACTGTTGCTGTTACCGTGATGGCTGGTTGTTGTTACTGTTGCTGTTACCGTGATGGCTGGTTGTTGTTACTGTTGCTGTTACCGTGATGGTTGGTTGTTGTTACTGCTGCTGTTACCGTGATGACTGGTTGTTGTTACTGTTGCTGTTACCGTGATGGTTGGTTGTTGTTACTGTTGCTGTTACCGTGATGGCTGGTTGTTGTTACTGTTGCTGTTACCGTGATGGCTGGCTGTTGTTACTGTTGCTGTTACCGTGATGGCTGGTTGTTGTTACTGTTGCTGTTACCGTGATGGTTGGTTGTTGTTACTGCTGCTGTTACCGTGATGACTGGTTGTTGTTACTGTTGCTGTTACCGTGATGGTTGGTTGTTGTTACTGTTGCTGTTACCGTGATGACTGGTTGTTGTTACTGTTGCTGTTACCGTGATGGCTGGTTGTTGTTACTGTTGCTGTTACCGTGATGGCTGGTTGTTGTTACTGTTGTTGTTACCGTGATGGTTGGTTGTTGTTACTGTTGCAGTTACCGTGATGGCTGGTTGTTGTTACTGTTGATGTGACCGTGATGGCTGGCTGTTGTTACTGTTGCTGTTACCATGATGGCTTGTTGCTGTTACCGTGATGGCTGGCTGTTTTTACTGTTGCTGTTACCGTGATGGCTGGCTGTTGTTACTGTTGCTGTTACCGTGATGGCTGGTTGTTGTTACTGTTACTGTTACCGTGATGGTTGGTTGTTGTTACTGTTGCTGTTACCGTGATGGCAGGCTGTTGTTACTGTTGCTGTCACCGTGATGGGTGGCTGTTGTTACTGTTGCTGTGACCGTGATGGCTGGCTGTTGTTACTGTTGCTGTGACCGTGATGGCTGGCTGTTGTTACTGTTGCTGTTACTGTGATGGCTGGTTGTTGTTACTGTTGCTGTTACCGTGATGGTTGGTTGTTGTTACTGTTGATGTGACCGTGATGGCTGGTTGTTGTTACTGTTGCTGTGACCGTGATGGCTGGCTGTTGTTACTGTTGCCGTTGCCGTGATGGCTGGTTGTTGTTACTGTTGTTGTTACCGTGATGGCTGGCTGTTGTTACTGTTTCTGTTACCGTGATGGCTAGTTGTTGTTACTGTTGCTGTTACCATGATGGCTTGTTGCTGTTACCGTGATGGCTGGCTGTTGTTACTGTTGCTGTTACCATGATGGCTTGTTGCTGTTACCGTGATGGCTGGCTGTTGTTACTGTTGCTGTTACCGTGATGGCTAGCTGTTGTTACTGTTTCTGTTACAGTGATGGCTGGTTGTTGTTACTGTTGCTGTCACCGTGATGGCTGGCTGTTGTTGCTGTTGCTGTTACCGTGATGGCTGGCTGTTGTTACTGTTGCTGTTACCGTGCTGGCTGGCCGTTGTTACTGTTGCTGTTACCGTGATGGCTGGCTGTTGTTACTGTTGCAGTGACCGTGATGGCTGGCTGTTGTTACTGTTGCTGTTACCGTGATGACAGGTTGTTGTTACTGTTGCTGTTACCGTGATGGCTGGTTGTTGTTACTGTTGCTGTTACCGTGATGGCTGGTTGTTGTTACTGTTGCTGTTACCGTGATGACTGGTTGTTGTTACTGTTGCTGTTACCGTGATGACTGGTTGTTGTTACTGTTGCTGTTACCGTGATGGCTGGCTGTTGTTACTGTTGCTGTTACCGTGATGGCTGGTTGTTGTTACTGTTGCTGTTACCGTGATGGTTGGTTGTTGTTACTGTTGCTGTTACCGTGATGACTGGTTGTTGTTACTGTTGCTGTTACCGTGATGGTTGGTTGTTGTTACTGTTGCTGTTACCGTGATGACTGGTTGTTGTTACTGTTGCTGTTACCGTGATGGCTGGTTGTTGTTACTGTTGCTGTTACCGTGATGGCTGGTTGTTGTTACTGTTGTTGTTACCGTGATGGTTGGTTGTTGTTACTGTTGCTGTTACCGTGATGGCTGGTTGTTGTTACTGTTGATGTGACCGTGATGGCTGGCTGTTGTTACTGTTGCTGTTACCATGATGGCTTGTTGCTGTTACCGTGATGGCTGGCTGTTTTTACTGTTGCTGTTACCGTGATGGCTGGCTGTTGTTACTGTTGCTGTTACCGTGATGGCTGGTTGTTGTTACTGTTACTGTTACCGTGATGGTTGGTTGTTGTTACTGTTGCTGTTACCGTGATGGCAGGCTGTTGTTACTGTTGCTGTCACCGTGATGGGTGGCTGTTGTTACTGTTGCTGTGACCGTGATGGCTGGCTGTTGTTACTGTTGCTGTGACCGTGATGGCTGGCTGTTGTTACTGTTGCTGTTACCGTGATGGCTGGTTGTTGTTACTGTTGCTGTTACCGTGATGGTTGGTTGTTGTTACTGTTGATGTGACCGTGATGGCTGGTTGTTGTTACTGTTGCTGTGACCGTGATGGCTGGCTGTTGTTACTGTTGCCGTTGCCGTGATGGCTGGTTGTTGATACTGTTGCTGTTACCGTGATGGCTAGTTGTTGTTACTGTTGCTGTGACCGTGATGGCTGGTTGTTGTTGCTGTTGCTGTGACCGTGATGGCAGGCTGTTGTTATTGTTGCTGTTACCGTGATGGCTAGTTGTTGTTACTGTTGCTGTTACCGTGATTGCTGGCTGTTGTTACTGTTGTTGTTACCGTGACGGCGGGTTGTTGTTACTGTTACTGTCACCGTGATGGCTGGCTGTTGCTACTGTTGCAGTTACCGTGATGGCTGGCTGTTGTTACTGTTGCTGCTACCGTGATGGCTGGCTGTTGTTACTGTTGCTGTTACCGTGATGGCGGGTTGTTGCTACTGTTGCTGTTACCGTGATGGCTGGCTGTTGTTACTGTTGCTGTTACCGTGATGGCTGGTTGTTGTTACTGTTGCTGTTACGGTGATGGCTGGCTGTTGTTACTGTTGATGTTACCATGATGGCTTGTTGCTGTTACCGTGATGGCTGGCTGTTGTTACTGTTGCTGTTACCATGATGGCTTGTTGCTGTTACCGTGATGGCTGGCTGTTGTTACTGTTGCTGTTACCATGATGGCTTGTTGCTGTTACCGTGATGGCTGGCTGTTGTTACTGTTGCTGTTACCGTGATGGCTAGCTGTTGTTACTGTTTCTGTTACCGTGATGGCTGGTTGTTGTTACTGTTGCTGTCACCGTGATGGCTGGCTGTTGTTGCTGTTGCTGTTACCGTGATGGCTGGCTGTTGTTACTGTTGCTGTTACCGTGATGGCTGGCTGTTGTTACTGTTGCTGTGACCGTGATGGCTGGCTGTTGTTACTGTTGCCGTGACCGTGATGGCTGGCTGTTGTTACTGTTGCTGTTACCGTGATGACTGGTTGTTGTTACTGTTGCTGTTACCGTGATGACTGGTTGTTGTTACTGTTGCTGTTTCCGTGATGGCTGGTTGTTGTTACTGTTGCTGTTACCGTGATGGCTGGTTGTTGTTACTGTTGATGTGACCGTGAAGGCGGGCTGTTGTTACTGTTGTTGTCACCGTGATGGGTGGCTGTTGTTACTGTTGCTGTGACCGTGATGGCTGGCTGTTGTTACTGTTGCTGTTACCGTGATGGCTGGTTGTTGTTACTGTTGCTGTTACCGTGATGGTTGGTTGTTGTTACTGTTGATGTGACCGTGATGGCTGGTTGTTGTTACTGTTGCTGTGACCGTGATGGCTGGCTGTTGTTACTGTTGCCGTTGCCGTGATGGCTGGTTGTTGTTACTGTTGCTGTTACCGTGATGGCTGGCTGTTGTTACTGTTGCTGTTACCGTGATGGCTAGTTGTTGTTACTGTTGCTGTGACCGTGATGGCGGGTTGTTGTTGCTGTTGCTGTGACCGTGATGGCAGGCTGTTGTTATTGTTGCTGTTACCGTGATGGCTGGCTGTTGTTACTGTTGCTGTTACCGTGATGGCTGGCTGTTGTTACTGTTCTTGTTACCGTGATGGCTGGCTGTTGTTACTGTTGCTGTTACCGTGATGGCTGGCTGTTGTTACTGTTCTTGTTACCGTGACGGCTAGTTGTTGTTACTGTTGCTGTTACCGTGATGGCTGGCTGTTGTTACTGTTCCTGTTACCGTGATGGCTAGTTGTTGTTACTGTTGCTGTTACCGTGATGGCTGGCTGTTGTTACTGTTGCTGTTGCCGTGATGGCGGGTTGTTGTTACTGTTACTGTCACCGTGATGGCTGGCTGTTGCTACTGTTGCAGTTACCGTGATGGGTGGCTGTTGTTACTGTTGCTGCTACCGTGATGGCTGGCTGTTGTTACTGTTGCTGTTACCGTGATGGCGGGTTGTTGCTACTGTTGCTGTTACCGTGATGGCTGGCTGTTGTTACTGTTGCTGTTACCGTGATGGCTGGCTGTTGTTACTGTTGCTGTTACCGTGATGGCTGGCTATTGTTACTGTTGCTGTGACCGTGATGGCTGGTTGTTGTTACTGTTGCTGTGACCGTGATGGCTGGCTGTTGTTACTGTTGCTGTTACCATGATGGCTTGTTGCTGTTACCGTGATGGCTGGCTGTTGTTACTGTTGCTGTTACCGTGATGGCTGGCTGTTGTTACTGTTGCTGTTACCGTGATGGCTGGTTGTTGTTACTGTTGCTGTCACCGTGATGGCTGGCTGTTGTTGCTGTTGCTGTTATCGTGACGGCTGGCTGTTGTTACTGTTGCTGTTACCGTGATGGCTGGCTGTTGTTACTGTTGATGTGACCGTGATGGCTGGTTGTTGTTACTGTTGCTGTTACCGTGATGGCTGGTTGTTGTTACTGTTGATGTGACCGTGATGGCTGGTTGTTGTTACTGTTGCTGTTACCGTGATGGCGGGCTGTTGTTACTGTTGCTGTCACCGTGATGGGTGGCTGTTGTTACTGTTGCTGTGATCGTGATGGCTGGCTGTTGTTACTGTTTCTGTTACCGTGATGGCTGGTTGTTGTTACTGTTGCTGTTACCGTGATGGCTGGCTGTTGTTACTGTTGATGTGACCGTGATAGCTGGTTGTTGTTACTGTTGCTGTGACCGTGATGGCTGGTTGTTGTTACTGTTGCTGTCACCGTGATGGCTGGCTGTTGTTACTGTTGCTGTTACCGTGATGGCTAGTTGTTGTTACTGTTCTTGTTACCGTGATGGCTAGTTGTTGTTACTGTTGTTGTTACCGTGGTGGCTGGCTGTTGTTACTGTTCCTGTTACCGTGATGGCTAGTTGTTGTTACTGTTGCTGTTACCGTAATGGCTGATTGTTGTTACTGTTGCTGTCACCACGATCTCTGGTTGTTGTTACTATTGCTGTTACCGTGATGGCTGGCTGTTGTTACTGTTGCTGTTATCGTGATGGCTGGCTGTTGTTACTGTTCTTGTTACCGTGATGGCTAGTTGTTGTTACTGTTGCTGTTACCGTGATGGCTGGTTGTTCTTACTGTTGCCGTTACCGTGATGGCTGGCTGTTGTTACTGTTGCTGTCACCGTGATGCCTGGTTGTTGTTACTGTTGCTGTCACCGTGATGGCTGACCTGTTGGTGTTATTTTTATCGTGACATTGTAGTAACAGTGAAAGACGCTTTAATAACAATGAAAGACACTGTAGTAACAGTGTAGCACACTGTAGTGACAATGAAGGACACTGTAATAACGCTACGAGTCTCTGGGCATCCATGAAGGCCTGCCACTGAGGCCTATAACATCTATTTATTTTGAAGAAGCAACCGGGATTCGAACCCGTGTCCAACAGTCCCGAGACTGCTAGCACGTCTCCCTCGGCACTAGGCTAGCTCCATTTATTAATAAAAATACACACACACACACACACACACACACACACACACATATATATATATATATATATATATATATATATATATATACATACACACACACACACACACACACACGCACACACACACACACACACACACACACACACACACACACACACAGACACACACACACACACACACACACACACACAGTGCACACAACCGAGGAAGAAGTGAAGAGGCTTCTGAGTGAGCTAGATACCTCAAAGGCAATGGGGCCAGATAACATCTCCCCATGGGTATTGAGAGAGGGAGCAGAGGCGCTATGTGTACCCCTAACAACAATATTCAATACATCTATCGAAACAGGGAGATTGCCTGAGGCATGGAAGACAGCAAATGTAGTCCCAATCTTTAAAAAAGGAGACAGACATGAAGCATTAAACTACAGACCAGTGTCACTGACATGTATAGTATGCAAAATCATGGAGAAGATTATCAGGAGAAGAGTGGTGGAACACCTAGAAAGGAATGATCTCATCAACAGCAGCCAACATGGTTTCAGGGACGGGAAATCCTGTGTCACAAACCTACTGGAGTTCTATGACATGGTGACAGCAGTAAGACAAGAGAGAGAGGGGTGGGTGGATTGCATTTTCTTGGACTGCAAGAAGGCGTTTGACACAGTTCCACACAAGAGATTGGTGCAAAAACTGGAGGACCAAGCAGGGATAACAGGGAAGGCACTACAATGGATCAGGGAATACTTGTCAGGAAGACAGCAGCGAGTCATGGTACGTGCCGAGGTGTCAGAGTGGGCACCTGTGACCAGCGGGGTCCCGCAGGGGTCAGTCCTAGGACCAGTGCTGTTTCTGGTATTTGTGAACGACATGACGGAAGGAATAGACTCTGAGGTGTCCCTGTTTGCAGATGACGTGAAGTTGATGAGAACAATTCACTCGATCGAAGACCAGGCAGAACTACAAAGGGATCTGGACAGGCTGCAGACCTGGTCCAGCAATTGGCTCCTGGAGTTCAATCCCACCAAGTGCAAAGTCATGAAGATTGGGGAAGGGCAAAGAAGGCCGCAGACGGAGTACAGTCTAGGGGGTCAGAGACTACAAACCTCACTCAAGGAAAAAGATCTTGGGGTGAGTATAACACCAGGCACATCTCCTGAAGCGCACATCAATCAAATAACTGCTGCAGCATATGTGCGCCTAGCAAACCTCAGAACAGCATTCCGACATCTTAATAAGGAATCATTCAGGACCCTGTACACCGTGTATGTTAGGCCCATATTGGAGTATGCGGCACCAGTTTGGAACCCACACCTAGCCAAGCACGCGAAGAAACTAGAGAAAGTGCAAAGGTTTGCAACAAGACTAGTCCCAGAGCTAAGAGGTATGTCCTACGAGGAGAGGTTAAGGGAAATCAACCTGACGACACTGGAGGACAGGAGAGATAGGGGGGACATGATAACGACATACAAAATACTGAGAGGAATTGACAAGGTGGACAAAGACAGGATGTTCCAGAGATTGGACACAGTAACAAGGGGACACAGTTGGAAGCTGAAGACACAGATGAATCACAGGGATGTTAGGAAGTATTTCTTCAGCCACAGAGTAGTCAGTAAGTGGAATAGTTCGGGAAGCGATGTAGTGGAGGCAGGATCCATACATAGCTTTAAGCAGAGGTATGATAAAGCTCACGGCTCAGGGAGAGTGACCTAGTAGCGATCAGTGAAGAGGCGGGGCCAGGAGCTCGGACTCGACCCCCGCAACCTCAAATAGGTGAGTACAACTAGGTGAGTACACACACACACACACACATATATATATATATATATAGATATATATATATATATATATTTTTATATATATATATATATATATATATATATATATATATATATATATATATATATATATATATATATATATATATATGTATATATATGTATATATGTATATATATATGTATATATATGTATATATATATGTATATATATGTATGTGTATATATATATGTATATATATATATATATATATATATATATATATATATGCAAAACAACCACTCTGAAAGTATAGAGAAATTCCAAGCGCTTTCGTGACTACTCACATTATCAAGGAACTATGAAAGTAAAGCATCCAAGGAAGCTATATAAGGGGGTCTGGCCAACACCTCACTATCAGATACCACAACGGTTAAACACCTGACGCGCGCTGGCCCAACTGGACAGGTCCTTTGCACAACCACCAACAAACTATTCTACCCAAGAAATTTTTTTAAATTATTATTTGTCCAGTGTATTATTAAATTCTTCCCAAATTCTGTTAATTATAAATGGATCTAATTTATATAAACCAAAGGAAATATTCATATTATTGTCAAAACTGCTTTTTATGAAACAAGATTTAATTATATTCCTGTCGACCATGGACTTGCTTGATACTACTTTCTCAACTTTTTGAAAATCAATTGGATGGTTAAAATCTCTTACATGAATAAATAGAGCATTGGAATCTTGTCCAGTTCTAATGCTATATTTATGTTGTTTTAATCTTAGTTCGAGATTTTTACCAGTTTGACCATAATAAACTTTATCGCAAATTTTACAAGGAATCTTATAGACACATCCATCAGCATTTTGGGGGGTATTCTTTATCAAAAGTTTTTTTTACTGTATCAAGATTTTTGAATACAACTTTAATATTAAAAGTCTTAAGAAGAGAAGGCATATCAACCAAGTTTTCATGGTAAGGGAGAACCAACATATTTTTAGTTGAATAAGGCTGGTTGTCCCTTTTTGGATTGTAAAAAGTATTTCTAGCAACTTTAAAAGATTTATCAATTACATTTCTTGGGTATTTTAAATCATTACCTATTTCATAAATTTTGGATATTTCCTCATCTATGAACTCAGGACTACAAATTCGTAAAGCTCTCAAAAACATTGTTGAGAAAACAGACAGTTTGACTCTATCTTGATGCGAAGAATAATAGTGGACATAGGAACAGTTATTTGTAGGTTTTCTGTAAATTTTAAATTTGAATTCATTATTATCCTTAATAATTAAAACATCTAGAAAAGGTAATGAGTTATTTTCTTCAAACTCAACAGAAAAGTTTATGGAATGGGCTAAGCTATTTAATTTTCCAAGGAAATGGTGTATATCTACATTTTTGGCCATAAGACACAAAATATCATCAACAGGAATATAATTGAATCTTGTTTCATAAAAAGCAGTTTTGACAATACAGGTCTCCCTCAACATTCACGTTTTCAGCTTTCGCGGACTTCACACATTCGCGAATTCCCAACCGCCAAATTCTCAGCCGCCAAATCATATTCAAGTTTCCCGCCACCTGCGAGTCCCTACTACCCTCCCTCCGACCCCCGCAACTGGCAGCCAGCCCTCCCACCACTCAGTGTGGTGAGTGTTTTGTTTGTTCATTATTTGCTATTAAACTGCAGTATAAATAATGTAAACCCATTCATGACTGCATATTGGAATGGTTATTCAGACAGGTATTAGACGGTGACATGTGTTTACTCTTGAACACAGCAAAGAATCAAACATTTCTGCTACTGCTAATAATAACAATAGTAATAATAATAATAATAATAATAATAATAATAATAATAATCATAATAATAATAATAATAATAATAATAATAATAATAATAATAATAATAATAAATACGATATAATTGAAGAAGGAAGTTGTACAAAAATACGAGGGAGTGGTTGGCACATCGTCAGTGTGGCTTTGTTTATGCTGGAGTGAGCATTAGTCTCCCTGCTCTTCCAAACATTTCACAATAATTCATTGTGTTTGGTACTTGTAGATTGAGTGCGACTGGAGTGGTAGAGGCAGTGGTTGAGGCAGCTGTTGAGGCAGCTGTTGAGGCAGCTGTTGAGGCAGCGATTGAGGCAGCTGTTGAGGCAGCGATTGTGGCAGTGGGTGAGGCAGCGATTGAGGCAGTGGGTGAGGCAGCTGTTGAGGCAGCGATTGAGGCAGTGGTTGAGGAAGCTATTGAGGCAGTGGGTGAGGCAGCTGTTGAGGCAGCGATTGAGGCAGTGGGTGAGGCAGCTGTTGAGGCAGCTGTTGAGGCAGTGCATGAGGCAGTGCATGAGGCAGTGCATGAGGCAGTGCATGAGGCAGCTGTTGAGGCAGCGATTGAGGCAGCTGTTGAGGCAGCGATTGAGGCAGCTGTTGAGGCAGCGATTGAGGCAGCTGTTGAGGCAGCGATTGAGGCAGCTGTTGAGGCAGCGGTTGAGGCAGCTGTTGAGGCAGCAATTGAGGCAGCTGTTGAGGCAGCGATTGAGGCAGTGGTCACTGAGGCAGCTGTTGAGGCAGCGATTGAGGCAGTGGGTGAGGCAGCTGTTGAGGAAGCGATTGAGGCAGTGGTATTTAATAATATACATGTTATTAATAATAATAATACATGTTATTAATATGTACTATTATTATTTATAACATATATGTTATTAAATACCACTGCCTCAACCGCTGAATTATTGTGAAATGTTTGGAAGAGCAGGGAGACTAATGCTCACTCCAGCATAAACAAAGCCACACTGACGATGTGTCAACCACTCCCTCGTATTTTTGTACAATTTCCTTCTTCAATTATATCGTATTATTATTATTATTATTATTATTATTATTATTATTATTATTATTATTATTATTATTATTATTATTATTATTACTATTGTTATTATTAGCAGTAGCAGAAATGTTTGATTCTTTGCTGTGTTCAAGACTAAACACATGATGTCACCGTCCAATACCTGTCTGAATAGCCATTCCAATATGCAGTCATGAATGGGTTTACATTATTTATACTGCAGTTTAATAGCAAATAATGAACAAACAGAACACTCACCACACTGAGTGGTGGGAGGGCTGGCTGCCAGTTGCGGGGGTCGGAGGGAGGGTAGTAGGGACTCCCAGTGGTTGGGGAAGTGGTGGAGGCATTGGTGGAGGCATTGGTGGAGTCTGTGGTATTTAATAACATACATGTTATTAGCCCATAACATGTATATATTTAGTACAATTTACGACGTTTTCATGTATTTTATGATTGTTCATGGTTCAACAAGTTAAGGAAGCAGTATTGTATTATATTTCCCTGCAATATATTGGGGCACCAAACATTCATGGGTTTTCAACATTCGCGAGGCTCTTGATCCCCTAACCCTCGCGAATGTTGAGGGAGACCTGTAATATGAATATTTCCTTTGGTTTATATAAATTAGATCCATTTATAATTAATAGAATTTGGGAAGAATTTAATAATACACTGGACAAATAATAATTTTAAAAATTTTCTTGGGTAGAATAGTTTGTTGGTGGTTGTGCAAAGGACCTGTCCAGTTGGGCCGGCGTGCGTCAGGTGTTTAACCGTTGTGGGATCTGATAGTGAGGTGTTGGCCAGACCCCCTTATATACCTTCCTTGGATGCTTTACTTTCATAGTTCCTTGATAATGTGAGTAGTCACGAAAGTGCTTGGAATTTCTCTATTCTTTCAGAGTGGTTGCTTTGCATATTCTGAAATCACCTGTTTACTGTGATCTTATTGCATATATATATATATATATATATATATATATATATATATATATATATATATATATATATATATATATATATATATATATATATATATATATATATATATATATATATATATATATACATATATGTTTGGGATATTGGCAGTTTGGAGAGATATGTTGTGTATTTTTATACGTTCATATTTGCTAATATACAGGGCCTTAAGCCATCCACCAACAACAAAATACCTTTTATCAGTGGACTTCCAGAGGAGTCTAATGCAATGTTTGCAGCCTTCACAGAGACTCACACAAAAGATCACTTTGACAGTGAAATATGGATAAGTGGTTACAACCTTTTTAGATGCGACAGAATGAACAGGCAACAAGGGGGGGTTGGCCTGTATGTCAAAGAGTTCCTCATCTGTACGGAGTTGCTGAACACCACAAATGAGGTAGTTGAATTTCTATCAATAAAGATCGAGAACCAAAACCTAGTCATTGTGGTTGTATATAAGCCACCAGATGCAACCTCACAACAGTTCAAGGAACAGCTACTGAAAATTGATTGCAGTCTGGAAAACCTTCCAGCTCCATCCCCAAACATCTTACTGCTTGGTGATTTCAACCTAAGGCAAACAAAATGGAAGAATGTAGCAAATAATGTTATAGCTGAAACAATCCCCAGAGGTAGCACAGATGAAACGTCACACACACATAAGCTACTAAGTCTCTGTGGAAAACACACCATATGTCAGCAGATAGTGGAGCCAACAAGACTAGAAAACACACTTGACCTTATCTTCACAAATAATGAGGACTTGATAAGAGACATAAGGATATAAAAAACAACTAATTCCGATCACAACCTAATCGAAGTCCAGACGTACATGCATAGGGGTCCTGATCAGCAGAATGCATGTACCTGTGAAGGTGTCTTCACAAAATACAACTTCAACAACAAGAACATCAACTGGGACCAGGTAAACTATGTCCTAAATGAAACATGTTGGGAAGATGTCTTAAATGACATGAGTAGTGATGAAGGCGGCTCAGTGGCTCATGCGGCAGAGTGGCTTCCTTTTCCTGAGCGGTCTCTGTGGCAGAGTGGCTTCCTCCTGAAAAGGGCTGCGGCTGAGTGGCTCCTTTTCCTGGGTGGCTCCTTTTCACACCTATATGTTAATGACCTTTTTCACACCTATATGCTAATGACCTTAACCTCGCCTCGAGACCGCCTCACCCTCGAGACCACCTCACCCTCGAGACCACCTCACCCTCAACCCACCACCCTCAACCCCCCACCCACGACCCCCACCCACGGCCCCGCGCCCCCACGCCTGCACCCCCGCACCCCCACGACTCCCCACCTGCGCCCCCACCCGCCCCCGCCCTCGCACTGACCCACCCGCCCACCCGCACCCTTGCGCCTGCCCGTGCCCCTCTCACCCATCCATCGCGCCCGCCCGCGCCTTCTGCTGTGCCTTCTGCAGCGTCGTCCGGATCGCTCACGCTCCCCGAATTTTTTTTTGAATTTCATTTTTATGATCTCCACTTCCTTGAATCAAGTTTTTTGGATTGCCCCTCCCACTTTCACCCCCACCCCAAATTTTTTCGAATTTTTTTTTCTCGATAATACAAAGACTCCAATTCCTTGGATCAAGGTTTTCTCAATATTACCAAGTCTCCATCTCCTCGGATCAAGTTTTTTGGATTCCCCCTCTGGGTATAAGCATTCAAAATGAACTCCCACTTGCATCCCAATTTTTTTTCTCGATAATACAAAGACTCCAATTCCTCGGATCAAATTTTTCTCGAAATCAAAGTCTCCATCTCCTTGGATCAAGTTTTTCTCGATAATACAAAGTCTCCAATTCCTCGGATCAATTTTTTTCTCGAAATCAAAGACTCCATCTCCTTGGATCAAGTTTTTTTTCTCGAAATCAAAGTCTCCATCTCCTTGGATCAAGTTATTTCTCGATAATACAAAGTCTCCAATTCCTCGGATCAAATATTTTTCTAGATAATACCAAGACTCCATCTCCTCGGATCAAGTTTTTGGATTCCCCCCTCTCAGGGTAAGCATTCAAATGAACTCCTCCTATGGGGCATGGTACTTTCTCTTACTACAGGTCTAAACAAGTGTGACGTCACCCCCACACCTGTGTTTACTCGGCGGTCAGTGACGTCACGTGATGACCTCACACATACAGGCTGAATCTTGTCGACTTCCCCCTATGTCAGTGACGTCACGCAATGACCCGCACACACACAGGCTGAATCTTGTCGACTTCCCCCTACACATTTTTCACTCTTTACCCAGGATAATCCAAATAATTTCACATTTTTTTTCGTTAATACCCACAACAATCCACAAATTTCTTTACAAAATACAACACAAGTCTAGACATTTTTCTCGTTTTAACTATTTCATCTCAGGTCACTCCCCACGAAGTAACCTTCTCTCTCTCCTCCTCCCCACCCTCCCGAAACTCACACTCCAACCAACACCTCACAATTTTCACTCATAACCCACAATTTTTCTCGTTTTAACTATTTCATCAGAAAGTCACCACAACACTTATAACCACTTTTTCGATAAATTCACTAGTCACAATTTTACATATTACGAAGTTAATACGCACACACACCTCGCTTTACTTTGAACACCTTGAAAACACTCTCATAAATCATTTGAATACTCACAAAAATACCTTTGAACATTTCCAAACAACACTGAAAAAAACACTTCCAAAATATCATTTTGAATACTCCCAAATAAGATTTGACACCTCTAATTTATCTGCACTTACACATTTCATTAAATTATAACTCATCCCCCCAAACTCCTCCCTCAGTCTCCAGACTTCACAACATTATCACAAAAACTAACTCAAACACTTTTACTTTGAACATCACCAAAAAACACCATCAATTACCTTTAAATACTCCAAAAACATCACTCGAACACCCCCAAATCACCTCTGAATACTCCCAGAACACCTTCATAACTACTCTTGCACATAATTTGAACACCTTCAAAAACACCTTTGAATAACCTCAAAACACCATTTGAGTACTCCCAAATACACCACTGAATACTACTAAAACACCACTGAATACACTCAAAACACCACCAAAATCACCATAAACTAAGATCAACACCCACAACCCACAACACCCACATCCCACATCACCCACATCCCACAACACCCACATCCCACATCACCCACATCCCACATCACCCACATCCCACATCACCAACAACCCACAATTTTTTCTCGTTTTAACTAATTTCATCAGAAAAAGTCACAACAACAACCCACAACTTATAACCACTTTTTCGGTATCTCTAGTTCGACAACAACACCCACAACCCACAACACCCACAACACCCACAACCCACAACACCCACACCCCACAATTTTTTCTCGTTTTAACTAATTTCATCAGAAAAAGTCACAACAACAACCCACTTATAACATCTTTTTCGGTATCTCTAGTTCGACAACAACACCCACAACACCCACATACCACAACACCCACAACCCACATCACCCACACCCACAACACCCACAACCCACATCACCCACACCCACAACACCCACAACCCACATCACCCACACCCCACAACACACACAACCCACATCACCCACACCCCACAATTTTTTCTCGTTTTAACTAATTTCATCAGAAAGTCACAACAACAACAACCCACAACTTATAATCACACCTTTGAATAACCTCAAAACACCATTTGAGTACTCCCAAATACACCACTGAATACTACTAAAACGCCACTGAATACACTCAAAAACACCACCAAAATCACCATAAACTAAGATCAACACCCACATCCCACAACACCCACAACCCACAACACCCGCATCCCACAATTTTTTCTCGTTTTAACTAATTTCATCAGAAAAAAGGCACAACAACCCACAACTTATAACCACTTTTTCGGTATCTCTAGTTCGACAACAACAACACCCACAACACCCACATCCCACATCACCCACAAACCACATCACCCACATCCCACAACACCCACAACCCACAATTTTTTTTTCTCGTTTTAACTAATTTCATCAGAAAAAGTCACAACAACCAACTTACAATCACTTTTCAGCATCTCTAGTTCGACAACAACACCCACAATCCACAACACCCACATCCCACAACACCCACATCCCACAACCCACAATTTTTTTTCACGTTTTAACTAATTTCATCAGAAAAAGTCACAACAACAACACACTTATAACGTCTTTTCGGTATCTCTAGTTCGACAACAACACCCACAACACCCACATCCCACATTTTTTTCTCGTTTTAACTAATTTCATCAGAAAAAGGCACAACAACCCACAACTTATAACCACTTTTTCGGTATCTCTAGTTCGACAACAACGCCCACAATCCACAACACCCACATCCCACAACCCACAATTTTTTTTTACGTTTTAACTAATTTCATCAGAAAAAGGCACAACAACCCACAACTTATAACCACTTTTTCGGTATCTCTAGTTCGACAACAACACCCACAACCCACAACACCCACATCCCACAACACCCACATCCCACATCACCCACACCCCCACAACAACTACCCACAACTTATAACCACTTTTTTCGGTATCTCTAGTTCGACAACAACACCCACAACCCACAACACCCACATCCCACAACACCCACATCCCACATCACCCACACCCCCACAACAACTACCCACAACTTATAACCACTTTTTCGGTATCTCTAGTTCGACAACAACACCCACAACCCACAACACCCACATCCCACAACACCCACATCCCACATCACCCACACCCCCACAACAACTACCCACAACTTATAACCACTTTTTTCGGTATCTCTAGTTCGACAACAACACCCACAACCCACAATTTTTTTTCTCGTTTTAACTAATTTCATCAGAGAAAGTCACATCAACAACCCACAACTTATAACCACTTTTTCGACATCACTAGTTCGACAACAACACCCACAACCACCAACACCCCACAACCCACAATTTTTTTCTCGTTTTAACTAATTTCATCAGAAAAAGTCACAAAAACAACCCACTTATATCATCTTTTTTGGTATCTCTAGTTCGACTACATTACCCACAACCCTCATCAATTACCAATTTATTCACAATTTTTTTCCCCTTCTTTTTACTGAATCTTAAATGTAATACACATTCCTCTTTACATTACTAAAATTCTAATAAAATCCTCTCCATACCCATCTTGTATCCACATCAACTAATCTCACTACCCAACTATTGCCACATGTTTCACCACCCTCCATTCTTTTCCAATATATCATAACTTTTCAATTCTATAATTTCTTTTTAAAATATTCACACATTACCTTTATTTTCAGTAAAATCTCCCCATATTTCTTTAAATTTCTAATACAACCTTCCCCATACCCCTCTCCATCTCACCCGCATTTCTTCACATCCACTCACCCATCTCCCAACACACCTCTTCTGAACACACACAAAAATCACATTTCACATCCACAAATGCATCTCATCACCCATCTCAAATCCACTAAAATCACTGTAACCAAGATATTCACAAAACTCTATGACCACCTAACACACACACACACACACACACACACACACACACACACACACACACACACACACACACACACACACACACACACACACACACACACACACGCACACCCACACACACACACACACACACACACACACACACACACACACACACACACACACACACACACACACACACACACACACACACACACACACACACACACACCTCACTTTACTTTGAACACCTTCAAAACACTCTCATACATCATTTGAGACCACCTTTTCTCAATATCTCTCATCCACAACCTTTATCATCTCACTACAGAACAATCCCCCCCCCCCAAGATTACTTCGAACACTCTCATAAATCATTTGAGTACTCACATAAACACCTTTGAACATTTCCAAACAACACTGAAGCACTTCCAAAATATCATTTTGATTACTCCCAAATAAGATTTATCATCTCTAATTTATCTACACTTACACATTTCATTAACTGAAATTACAACACATCCACCATACTACTCCCTCAGTCTCCAGACTTTACAACATTAACACAAAAACTAACTCAGACACTTATGACATGAGACATTTTACCAAAACTAACACAAACACATATCCGTTATATCTCCAATATCTAAGATCACCACAATCAAAAACCTATACTTGACATATTGCGGTATGAATATTCATACCGCATTTATGTTGCATATCACATTTCCTCAACCACATCATCCCTAAAACATCCTTCTTTATTCATTCCGTATATCTCCTAGAGTTCTTTTAACCCCGACGGGCCCATCACGACGTAGGAGCCAGAGCAACCATCACCACTCCAACACCACCTACTACACTCTGGCTCCTACGTCGTGATGGGCCGTCGGGGTTAAAACAACTCTAGGAGATATACGGAATGAATAAGGAAGAATGTTTTAGGGATGATGTGGATGAGGAAATGTGATATGCAACATAAATGCGGTATGAATATTCATACCGCAATATGTCAAGTATAGGTTTTTGGTGTATGTCTTAGTTAAGATGTGTATGTCTTAGTTGGAGGTGAATGTCTTAGATTTGGTGTGTATGTCTCATGTCTTAAATTTGTGATTGAAATGTATAAGATGTGGGTGTCTGTGTACTATTTTTTTGTGATAGTGATATGTTATAGTGCTCATGTTATGTTATAGATGTTGGTGGAAGTGTTGTGGTATTTTTGTGTATGTCTTATTTTTGTGCTAATGTTTAAAAAATAAGTGATTTCAGTGATCATAGTAGTTTTGAGATGCATGATCTTAGATTTTTGGTGATCTTGGTGATGAGTGTTGATAGATGACGGTAAACATGTTATGGAATTGGTGATCGTGATTTTTGTGTGAATAATTGTAAAAATGTGTGTTTTCTGTGATCTTGGTGGTGTGGTCATAAAATCTGGTAATCGTCTTGGATATAGTGTTCTTAGATAATGTAGGGTACAACAGGTTGAAACAAGGTGGGTTGGGTGTGATGTTACCAACCACCAAGTAACACAATGGGAGTGTGGCATCACTGGAGGTGAGCTCGTCGGTCCTGTGAGGTGTGACATCGTGTGTTGGTGGTAGTGAGGTGAGTGCTCTTAGATATTGTCAAATATGATTTTTTGTGTGAAATGTTTATAAAAATGAGTGTTTTCTGTGATATTAGTGATTTTTGAGGTAAGTGAACATGGGTGATTGTAGTTGGTGGTTGTCTTAGATTATGTGTGTGTACAAGATATGTTTTCAGTTGATGGTGATCATGTACTAAGTGTTTGCGTATTAGGTTTGTGTTCATGCTTTTTTTTTATGCGCCAAATGGGGAGGGAGTTCTTGGTTATAGTGATTTGAGGGGATTTCTATAAAAAGGATGTTCGATGGTGATGTTAAACTTAGTTTCTGGTGATTTTGACGATGATTTGGTAGTATTCAGTGGTGATTTGGTAGTAATCAGTAGTGGTTTGGGAGTATTCGGAGGTGTTTGATGGTGCTTTTTGAAGGTGTTCAAATGATGTACAGAGTATTTTTTGAAGATGATCAGTGGTGTTCAGAGTTGGTTCAAAGTTAGTCAGTGTGTTAGATATGGTAATGTCTCATGTCATAAGTGTATGAGTTAGTTTTTTTTGTGCTAATGTTGTAAAGTCTGGAGAATGAGGGAGGAGTTTGGTGGATAAGATGTAATTTCGGTTAATGAAATGTGTAAGTGTGAATGAGAATGTGAATTGGTGGGTGAGTTATAGAAGACAAAATGTTATGTGATCTTAGTAAAAGTATAGATAGTTTTAGTGATCTTCGTTATGATGATGTTTTAAGAGAATGTGTACAAAAAAAAAATGTGTGATCTTAGTGGTGGGGTTATAGAATTTGGCAAACGTCTTGATTGTGGTGATCTTAGATATTGGAGATATAACGGATATGTGTTTGTGTTAGTTTTGGTAAAATGTCTCATGTCATAAGTGTCTGAGTTAGTTTTTGTGTTAATGTTGTAAAGTCTGGAGACTGAGGGAGTAGTATGGTGGATGTGTTGTAATTTCAGTTAATGAAATGTGTAAGTGTAGATAAATTAGAGATGATAAATCTTATTTGGGAGTAATCAAAATGATATTTTGGAAGTGCTTCAGTGTTGTTTGGAAATGTTCAAAGGTGTTTATGTGAGTATTCAAATGATTTATGAGAGTGTTCGAAGTAATCTTGGGGTTGTTCTGTAGTGAGATGATAAAGGTTGTGGATGAGAGACATTGAGAAAAGGTGGTCTCAAATGATGTATGAGAGTGTTTTGAAGGTGTTCAAAGTAAAGTGAGGTGTGTGTGTGTGTGTGTGTGTGTGTGTGTGTGTGTGTGTGTGTGTGTGTGTGTGTGTGTGTGTGTGTGTGTGTGTGTGTGTGTGTGCGTGTGTGTGTGTGTGTGTGTGTGTGTGTGTGTGTGTGTGTGTGTGTGTGTGTGTGTGTGTGTGTGTGTGTGTGTGTGTGTGTGTGTGTGTGTGTGTGTTAGGTGGTCATAGAGTTTTGTGAATATCTTGGTTACAGTGATTTTAGTGGATTTGAGATGGGTGATGAGATGCATTTGTGGATGTTAAATGTGATTTTTGTGTGTGTTCAGAAGAGGTGTGTTGGGAGATGGGTGAGTGGATGTGAAGAAATGCGGGTGAGATGGAGAGGGGTATGGGGATTGATGTATTAGAAATTTAAAGAAATATGGGGAGATTTTACTGAAAATAAAGGTAATGTGTGAATATTTTAAAAAGAAATTATAGAATTGAAAAGTTATGATATATTGGAAAAGAATGGAGGGTGGTGAAACATGTGGCAATAGTTGGGTAGTGAGATTAGTTGATGTGGATACAAGGAGATGGGTATGGAGAGGATTTTATTAGAATTTTAGTAATGTAAAGAGGAATGTGTATTACATTTAAGATTCAGTAAAAAGAAGGGGAAAAAATTGTGAATAAATTGGTAATTGATGAGGGTTGTGGGTAATGTAGTCGAACTAGAGATACCAAAAAAGATGATATAAGTGGGTTGTTTTTGTGACTTTTTCTGATGAAATTAGTTAAAACGAGAAAAAAATTGTGGGTTGTGGGGTGTTGGTGGTTGTGGGTGTTGTTGTCGAACTAGTGATGTCGAAAAAGTGGTTATAAGTTGTGGGTTGTTGATGTGACTTTTTCTGATGAAATTAGTTAAAACGAGAAAAAAAATTGTGGGTTGTGGGTGTTGTGGGTTGTGGGTGCTGTTGTCGAACTAGAGATACCGAAAAAAGTGGTTATAAGTTGTGGGTAGTTGTTGTGGGGGTGTGGGTGATGTGGGATGTGGGTGTTGTGGGATGTGGGTTTTGTGGGTTGTGGGTGTTGTTGTCGAACTAGTGATGCTGAAAAGTGGTTATAAGTTGTGGGTTGTTGATGTGACTTTTTCTGATGAAATTAGTTAAAACGAGAAAAAATTGTGGGATGTGGGTGTTGTGGGATGTGGGTGTTGTGGGTGTTGTTGTCGAACTAGAGATACCGAAAAGACGTTATAAGTGTGTTGTTGTTGTGACTTTTTCTGATGAAATTAGTTAAAACGTGAAAAAAATTGTGGGTTTCGGGATGTGGGTGTTGTGGATTGTGGGCGTTGTTGTCGAACTAGAGATACCGAAAAAGTGGTTATAAGTTGTGGGTTGTTGTGCCTTTTTCTGATGAAATTAATTAAAACGAGAAAAAATTGTGGGTTGTGGGTGTTGTGGGATGTGGGTGTTGTTGTAGACAGCCTGTACTGTCTGCACAGACAGCCTATGCTGTCTGCCAGCTTAGTTCATATTTCGCGCTATGCTGGTGCTGCCACCTAGGCCTTGCCACTTCAGTATGCCCAGACTTGCCTCGCCCTCACTCACACAGCGGCCTGGCATCAACACACAAGGCCTCCCAGCTCTCTCGTGGGCATGGCCCTGCCCGGGCCATGGGCAAAAACACACAAGCCTGTGTAACCCAACACTAGTTATCAATAAAGTAAGAAGCCTCCGAAGACGTATATCATTCACACCCTCTTGCGACAGCTACCAAACAAGCCCGTTATATTGTGGGTTGTGGGTGTTGTGGGTTTGTGGGTGTTGTTGTCGAACTAGAGATGCTGAAAAGTGATTGTAAGTTGGTTGTTGTGACTTTTTCTGATGAAATTAGTTAAAACGAGAAAAAAAAAATTGTGGGTTGTGGGTGTTGTGGGATGTGGGTGATGTGGTTTGTGGGTGATGTGGGATGTGGGTGTTGTGGGTGTTGTTGTTGTCCAACTAGAGATACCGAAAAAGTGGTTATAAGTTGTGGGTTGTTGTGCCTTTTTCCGATAAAATTAGTTAAAACGAGAAAAAATTGTGGGGTGTGGGTGTTGTGGGTTGTGGGTGTTGTGGGATGTGGGTGTTGTTGTCGAACTAGAGTTGTTGAAAAGTAATTATAAGTTGTGGGTTGTTGTTGTTGTGACTTTGTGATGAAATTAGTTAAAACGAGAAAAAATTATGGGTTGTTAAGATAAGATAAGATTTCGTTCGGATTTTTAACCCCGGAGGGTTAGCCACCCAGGATAACCCAAGAAAGTCAGTGCGTCATCGAGGACTGTCTAACTTATTTCCATTGGGGTCCTTAATCTTGTCCCCCAGGATGCGACTCACACCAGTCGACTAACACCCAGGTACCTATTTGCTGCTAGGTGAACAGGACAACAGGTGTAAGGAAACGTGTCGAATGTTTCCACCCGGCGGGAATCGAACCCGGGCCCTCCGTGTGTGAAGCGGGAGCTTTAGCCACCAGGCCACAGGGTTGGTGATGTGGGATGTGGGTGATGTGGGTGATGTGGGATGTGGGTGTTGTGGGTTGTGGGTGTTGTGGGATGTGGGTGTTGATCTTAGTTTATGGTGATTTTGGTGGTGATTTGAGTGTATTCAGTGGTGTTTTAGTAGTATTCAGTGGTGTATTTGGGAGTACTCAAATGGTGTTTTGAGGTTATTCAAAGGTGTGATTATAAGTTGTGGGTTGTTGTTGTTGTGACTTTCTGATGAAATTAGTTAAAACGAGAAAAAAATTGTGGGGTGTGGGTGATGTGGGTTGTGTGTGTTGTGGGTGTGGGTGATGTGGGTTGTGGGTGTTGTGGGTGTGGGTGATGTGGGTTGTGGGTGTTGTGGGATGTGGGTGTTGTTGTCGAACTAGAGATACCGAAAAAGATGTTATAAGTGGGTTGTTGTTGTGACTTTTTCTGATGAAATTAGTTAAAACGAGAAAAAATTGTGGGTTGTTGGTGATGTGGGATGTGGGTGATGTGGGATGTGGGTGTTGTGGGTTGTGGGTGTTGTGGGATGTGGGTGTTGATCTTAGTTTATGGTGATTTTGGTGGTGTTTTGAGTGTATTCAGTGGTGTTTTAGTAGTATTCAGTGGTGTATTTGGGAGTACTCAAATGGCGTTTTGAGGTTATAAGAACATAAGAACATAAGAACGAAGGAACACTGCAGAAGGCCTACTGGCCCATGCAAGGCAGGTCCAAGTCTCCTACCGGCTTAAGCCAATGCACCCAACCTAGTCAGGTCAGGTCACATTCACTTAAGGGAGGAACACGGCAACCGACCTGGTAGCACAAGCTATCAGGTCTAACTCACACCCACCCACATCTACTCATGTATTTATCCAACCTATTTTTAAAGCTACACAACGTTCTGGCCTCTATAACGGTATTTGGGAGTTTGTTCCACTCATCCACAACTCTATTACCAAACCAGTACTTTCCTATATCCTTCCTGAATCTGAATTTTTCCAACTTAAAACCATTGCTGCGAGTCCTGTCTAGGCTAGATATTTTCAGCACACTATTTACATCCCCTTTATTTATTCCTGTCTTCCATTTATACACCTCAATCATATCCCCCCTAATGCTACGTCTTTCTAGAGAGTGCAGTTTCAGGGCCCTTAGTCTATCCTCATAGGGAAGGTTTCTGATACATGGGATCAACTTTGTCATCCTCCTTTGTACATTTTCCAGAGAATTTATATCCATTCTGTAATACGGTGACCAAAACTGTGCAGCATAATCTAAATGAGGCCTAACCAAGGATGTATAGAGTTGAAGAACAACCTGAGGACTCCTATTATTTATGCTTCTTGATATGAAGCCAAGGATTCTATTAGCTTTATTGCGAACACTTATGCACTGTTGTCTTGGTTTCAGATTACTGCTAACCAGAACTCCTAAATCTTTTTCGCAATCCGTAATATTAAGATCTACATTATTTAGTTTATATGTGGCATGGTTATTGTCCTGTCCAACATTTAGAACTTTGCATTTGTCTATATTAAACTGCATCTGCCACTTCTCCGACCACTGCATCAGTCTATTCAAATCTTCCTGGAGTGCTCGAATGTCCTCGTCAGAATGAATTCGACGGCCTATTTTGGTGTCATCGGCAAACTTGCCGATGTCGCTCTTTATGCCCTCATCTATGTCGTTTATGTAGATTGTGAACAGCAGGGGGCCCAACACTGACCCCTGTGGAACACCGCTCGTGACGCTTCCCCACTCTGATTTCTCCCCATTTATGCAAACTCTCTGCTGCCTATTTGTCAACCATGCCTCTATCCAGGAAAAAATTTCTCCTCCTATTCCATGTGCTTTAATTTTCCTCAATAGTCTCTGATGTGGGACCCTGTCAAAAGCCTTACTGAAGTCCATATACACAATATCATATTCATTACCATGATCTACCTCCTCAAATACCTTAGTGAAAAAAGTTAATAAATTCGTAAGGCAGGAACGCCCCTTTGTAAAACCATGCTGAGATTCGTTGATTAATTTATGCTTTTCAAGGTGGCTACGAACTGCCTCGGCAATTATTGATTCCATAAATTTTCCCACTATGGAGGTTAGGCTTATTGGTCTATAGTTCGAAGCTAAGGACCTGTCACCTGTTTTGAAAATAGGTATCACATTTGCCATTTTCCACTTATCTGGCACCATGCCAGTTTGTAGTGATATGTTGAAAAGATTAGCCAAAGGTGTGCTAAGCTCCTCTTTACATTCCTTTAGAACCCTTGCATACAGTTCATCAGGGCCTGGGGATTTGTTAGGTTTTAATTTATCTATTTGCCTAAGGACCATGTCACTTGTGACCCTAATAGTGCACAGTTTATTATCGTCCTGTTCTACATAATTTATCATTACTGGAATATCGCTGGTATCCTCCTGTGTAAAAACTGAGAGGAAGTATGTGTTAAAAATTCTACACATTTCCTTATCACTGTCAGTGAGCTGACCCGAGGAACTTTTGAGTGGGCCTATCTTGTCCCTGATCTTACTTCTGTATACCTGAAAGAATCCTTTTGGGTTAGTCTTCGATTCTCTTGCAACTTTAACCTCATAATCTCTTTTTGCTTTTCTAATTCCCTTTTTTATTTCTCTCTTTAACTGAATATATCGATTTCTCAATTGCCCCTCTCCTCTTTTGATTTGCCTATATATGCCTCTCTTTTGACCAATCAGATATTTTAATCTATTGTTTATCCATTTAGGATCATTTTTGTTTGATCTGATTTCCCTATTTGGAACATAATTTGACTGAGCAGCTAGAACTATGCCCTGGAAAGCATCATATCGGCAACCATCACCACCTACCTGACCCTTAGTCAGGTCATTCCAGTTCAGCCCACCTAAGTAATTTTTCAGTCCTATGAAATCAGCCAAGCGAAAGTCAGGGACGGAGACTTGATTGCCATTATTAGGGGAATTCCATGATATATTAAAACTGAGTGATTTGTGATCACTTTCCCCAAGCTCATCATTAACCTCAAGATTATTAATTAGTGTTTCCCTACTGGCAAGAACCAAGTCAAGGAGGTTATTTCCCCTAGTTGGCTCTGTCACAAACTGTTTTAAAAAACAATCCTGGATCGTATCAAGAAAGTCACCTGACTCTAAATTTCCTGTCAAATTGCTCCAGTCAATCTGTCTATAGTTGAAATCTCCCATTAGCACAACATTTTCGTATGTAGATGCCTTACGAATTTCGTCCCATAGAAGTTTACTGCACTCCCTATCAAGATTTGGGGCCCTGTAAATCACACCCAAAATTAGTTTTTCTCGGCCCTCGAGAAGCTGTAACCAAACAGATTCAGTGGCTGACGCTTCTAATTTAATATCTTGTCTAACACAACAATTTAAATTGTCTCTGACATACATCGCTACTCCACCACCTTTCCTGTTGACCCTGTCAGTGTGGAATAATTTATAGCCTTGTATGTGACATTCAGAGGGCATCTCTCTATCTTTCAGATTAAGCCAGGTCTCTGTTATAGCAATAATATCTATGTTTCCTGCACTTGCAATTAATCTTAGCTCATCTATCTTATTTCTTACACTCCTGCTATTAGTATAGTAAACCTTAAGGGAGCTAGTCCCTTGCTGCCCTCTGCTGTCCCCCTTTGTTTGCTGACCTGATCTATTGTCTTTATTTATAACTTCATGCTGAATGCCTTTTATACATTTACTGTTTCCAACCCAAGTGTTGCAACCTGCTTGTTTCCCACACACACCCATACCTCTATCTTCCATCAGTTTAAAATCATAGGCATTTCACCAATGGCCTTCTCAATCGAGTCTGCAAGTGCTACCACCCCAGCCCCAGAGAGATGTACCCCATCCCTTGCATACATATCATGTTTGCCATAAAAGTTGTTCCAGTTGTCAATGAATGGGATTGCAAGTTCCTTGCAGTATCTGTCTAGCCAGCAATTTACACCAATTGCCCTAGACAACCATTCATTTCCTACTCCCCTTCTAGGCAAGATGCTACATATGATTGGGATCCCTCCCTTAGACTTAATGAAATCTATAGCTGACCTGTACTTATCTAGCAGCTCTTCTCTCCTACCCTTCCCAATATCATTTCCACCAGCACTGAGACAGATAATGGGCTTGTTCCCATTACCTGACATGATATTATCCAGCCTGTTGACAATGTCCCCAACACCAGCTCCAGGGAAGCACACTCTGTCTCTCATCTTCTTATTCCTATTACAAAAAGCACGGTCAATATATCTTACCTGAGAGTCACCAACCACAAGAATGCGCTTACCTCCATTAGCAGGGGCAGTAGTACCCTTACCTTCACTGGCCACTGAAGTACATTCATCCTGAAGAACAGAGAAGCGATTTCCTACCTTCAGATCTTCACTCTTAACTTTCCTTACTCTGATGCGCCTTCCATTACTGTGAACCACTCGCCACTTGTAGCAGGTGCTGGACTGCACCTCACTGCTGGTAGCCGTTGCTACCTCCCCAGCTACAGCCTCCTCACAGCGAGAGACAGACTGCACCTCACTGCTAGAAGCCTCATTCCCCACAACTCCAGCCACCTCACACTCTCTCCCAGACCCATTGAGGTGGACCTTCAGCCTCCTAATCTCCTCCTGGAGAAGCAAGACCTCCTCCTTCAACTCTCCAACCTCAATTTTTAAAACACTGCAGAAGCAAGCCATGCTTTGTAACCGTCCACACTAATCCCCAAAGCAGCTCAATCTTGTAGAATGTACCTATTCAAAGGTGTTTTTGAAGGTGTTCAAATGATGTGCAAGAGTACTTATGAAGGTGTTATGGGAGTATTCAGAGGTGATTTGGGGGTGTTCGAGTGATGTTTCTGGAGTATTTAAAGGTAATTGATGGTGTTTTTTTGGTGATGTTCAAAGTAAAAGTGTTTGAGTTAGTTTTTGTGATAATGTTGTGAAGTCTGGAGACTGAGGGAGGAGTTTGGGGGGATGAGTTGTAATTTAATGAAATGTGTAAGTGCAGATAAATTAGAGGTGTCAAATCTTATTTGGGAGTATTCAAAATGATATTTTGGAAGTGTTTTTTTCAGTGTTGTTTGGAAATGTTCAAAGGTATTTTTGTGAGTATTCAAATGATTTATGAGAGTGTTTTCAAGGTGTTCAAAGTAAAGCGAGGTGTGTGTGCGTATTAACTTCGTAATATGTAAAATTGTGACTAGTGAATTTATCGAAAAAGTGGTTATAAGTGTTGTGGTGACTTTCTGATGAAATAGTTAAAACGAGAAAAATTGTGGGTTATGAGTGAAAATTGTGAGGTGTTGGTTGGAGTGTGAGGGTTCGGGAGGGTGGGGAGGAGGAGAGAGAGAAGGTTACTTCGTGGGGAGTGACCTGAGATGAAATAGTTAAAATGATAAAAATGTCTAGACTTGTGTTGTATTTTGTAAAGAAATTTGTGGATTGTTGTGGGTATTAACGAAAAAAAATGTGAAATTATTTGGATTATCCTGGATTAAGAGTGAAAAATGTGTAGGGGGAAGTCGACAAGATTCAGCCTGTGTGTGTGGGGGTTATTGCGTGACGTCACTGACATAGGGGGAAGTCGACAAGATTCAGCCTGTATGTGTGAGGTCATCACATGACGTCACTGACTGCCGAGTAAACACAGGTGTGGGGGTGACGTCACACTTGTTTAGACCTGTAGTAAGAGAAAGTACCATGCCCCATAGGAGGAATTCATTTGAATGCTTACCCTGAGAGGGGGGAATCCAAAAACTTGATCCGAGGAGATGGAGTCTTGGTATTATCGAGAAAAAAACTTGATCCGAGGAATTGGAGACTTTGTATTATCGAGAAAAAACTTGATCCAAGGAGATGGAGACTTTGATTTCGAGAAAAACCTTTATCCAAGGAGATGGAGTCTTTGATTTCGAGAAAAAAATTGATCCGAGGAATTGGAGACTTTGTATCATCGAGAAAAAAAATTGGGATGCAAGTGGGAGTTCATTTTGAATGCTTATACCCAGAGGGGGAATACAAAAAACTTGATCCGAGGAGATGGAGACTTGGTAAAATCGAGAAAACCTTGATCCAAGGAATTGGAGTCTTTGTATTATCGAGAAAAAAAAATTCGAAAAAATTTGGGGTGGGGGTGAAAGTGGGAGGGGCAATCCAAAAAATTTGATTCGAGGAAGTGGAGATCATAAGAAAATGAAATTCAAAAAAAAATTCGAAAAAAATTGGAAAAAAATTCGGGGAGCGTGAGCGATCCGGACGACGCTGCAGAAGGCGCAGCAGAAGGCGTGGGCGGGTGCGATGGATGGGCACGAGGGGCACAGGCAGGCGCGAGGGCGAGGGCAGGGGCAGGTGGGGGCGTGGGTGGGGGGTCGTGGTGGCATGGGGGCATGGGCGTGGGGGCGCGGGGCCGCGGGTGGGGGTCGTGGGTGGGGGTTGAGGGTGGGGGGTTGAGGGTGAGGTGGTCTTGAGGGTGAGGTGGTCTCGAGGGTGAGGTGGTCTCGAGGGTGAGGTGGTCTCGAGGGCGAGGTTAAGGTCATTAGCATATAGGTGTGAAAAAGGTCATTAACATATAGGTGTGAAAAGGAGCCACCCAGGAAAAGGAGCCACTCAGCCGCAGCCCTTTTCAGGAGGAAGCCACTCTGCCACAGAGACCACTCAGGAAAAGGAAGCCACTCTGCCACATGAGCCACTGAGCCGCCTTCATCACTACTGACATGGATCCAAACCAGTGCCTTGAAAGGATCAACTTCCTGGCAGCTGAAGCATGTTCTAGGCATATTCCCCTAAGAAAGAAGAAGAGCAGGAGTAAACTGGAGAGAGAAAGGCGCTCCCTCTACAGAAGACGATGAAGAGTCACTGAGCTCCTCAGGAGTGCTAGAATATCTGATACAAGAAAGGAGGCGCTGACCAGGGAAGTGGAAACTATCGAACGTAAGTTAAATGACTCTTACAGGAACCAGGAGAGGCAGGAGGAGCTTAAAGCTATTAGTGAAATTGAAAGAAATTCAAAATATTTCTTTTCATATGCCAAAAACAAGGCAAATACCACATCTAGTATCGGGCCCTTACTCAGACAGGATGGGACTTACACAGATGACAACAAGGAAATGAGTGAAATATTGAAATCCCAGTACGACTCTGTGTTTAGTGAACCACTAATCGGTCTGAGGATTGACGACCCAAACGATTTCTTCATGAATGAGCCTCAAAACTCCATAAATGTATGCCAGATTTCCGACATTACCCTAACTCTAATAGATTTCGAAAAAGCTATTGACAACATGCCCATGCACTCAACCCCGGGCCCAGACTCGTGGAACTCTGTTTTCATTAAAAACTGCAAGAAACCCCTCTTGCGTGCCCTAAGTACACTATGGAGGAGGAGCTTGGACATGTGTGAAATTCCACAGTCACTTAAAACAACGGATATAGCCCCACTCCATAAAGGTGGCAGCAAAGCATTAGCTAAGATCTATAGACCAATAGCTCTGACGTCCCACATCATAAAAATCTTTGAAAGAATGCTAAGAAGCAGGATTGCAAATCACCTGGATTCCCAAAATCTGCACAATCCAGGGCAACATGGGTTCAGGGCAGGTCGCTCCTGCCTCTCACAACTACTGGATCATTATGATATGGCCTTGGATGCACTGGAAGAAAGTCAGAATGCAGATGAAATATACACAGACTTTGCAAAAGCATTTGACAAATGTGATCATGGCGTAATAGCCCATAAAATACGTGCTAAAGGAATAACTGGGAAAGTGGGGAGATGGATCTTCAACTTCCCAACAAATCGAACATAAAGAGTAGTGGTCAACAGAGTTAAATTGGAGGCTGCCGTAGTGAAGAGCTCTGTTCCACAAGGCACAGTACTCGCCCCCATCTTATTCCTAATCTTCATATCAGACATAGACAGAGATATACATCACAGCACCGTATCATCCTTTGCGGATGATACTAGGATCTGCATGAGACTGTCATCTGCTGAGGACGCGGTTAACCTCCAAGAAGATATAAACAAAGTTTTCCAGTGGGCAACGGTAAACAATATGATGTTCAATGAGGACAAATTCCAACTACGCCGTTATGGAAAACTGGAGGAGATAATAACTAGAACAGAGTATACTACAGACTCTGGCCATACAATAGTACGGAAAAATAATGTAAGGGACCTGGGAGTAGTAATGTCTGAGGATCTCACTTTCAAGGATCACAACAGTGCCACGATCGCACGTGCGAAGAAAATGATAGGATGGATAATGAGAACGTTCAAAACGAGAGATGCCAAGCCAATGATGATCCTTTTCAAATCACTTGTTCTCTCTAGGCTGGAAAACTGCTGTACATTAACATCTCCATTCAAAGCAGGTGAAATCGCAGATCTAGAGAGTGTACAGAGATCCTTTACTACACGTATAAGTTCTGTCAAGCACCTTAACTACTGGGAACGCTTGGAAGCACTTAGACTTGTACTCGTTGGAACGCAGGAAGGAGAGATATATCATAATTTACACTTGGAAAATCCTGGAAGGAATATTCCTAAATCTGCACACAGAAATCACTCCCTACGGAAGTAAAAGACTGGGCAGGCGATGCAAAATGCCCCAATAAAAAGTATGGGCGCCATTGGTACACTAAGGGAAAACACCATAAGTGTCCGGGGCCCAAGACTGTTCAACAGCCTCCCATCAAGCATTAGGGGAATTGCCAATAAACCCCTGGCTGCCTTCAAGAGAGAGCTGGACAGATACCTAAAGTCAGTGCCGGATCAGCCGGGCTGTGGCTCGTACGTTGGACTGCGTGCGGCCAGCAGTAACAGCCTAGTTGATCAGGCCCTGATCCATCGGGAGGCCTGGTCATGGACCGGGCCGCGGGGGCGTTGATCCCCGGAATATCCTCCAGATAACCTCCAGGTACCCAGGTAACGTATATGCTTCTAAACTGTTGTATTCTGGGCACCTCTGCAAAAACAGTGATTATGTGTGAGTGAGGTGAAAGTGTTGAATGATGAAAGTATTTTCTTTTTGGGGATTTTCTTTCTCTTTGGGTCACCTTGCCTCGGTGGGAGACGGCCGACTTATTGAAATATATATATATATATATATATATATATATATATATATATATATATATATATATATATATATATATATATATATATATACATATATATATATATATATATATATATATATATATATATATATATATATATATATATATATATATATATATATATATATATATATATATATATATGCAAGGAATTCGCAGGAGCAGGCGAAATATAGACAAACACTGCTCCTGCGAATTCCTTGCATTGTTAAACTCTCTAGTAAGGCTGATGCATGCAGGGGATGAGATGGAAAGGTGTAAGCCTTTTCCCTGAAAGCTGGCTGCCTTGGATCAAAGTCTATCGCAAGCTGGACGCCAAGGTATTGGTCCAGTGGGGTGATAATGGTACAGCACTGCGTACCTTGTTCCAAGGTTCGTAGGTTCGAGTCTCCTTCAGCTAGAGATCAGTGTTTATATATTTACATATATATATATATATATATATATATATATATATATATATATATATATATATATATATATATATATATATATATATATATATATATATTTATATATATACAAAACAACCACTGTGAAAGAGTAGTGAAATTCCAAGCGCTTTCGTGACTACTCACATTGACAATGTGAGTAGTCACGAAAGCGCTTTGATTTTCACTACTTTTTCACAGTGGTTGTTTTGCATATTTTAAAATCACCTGTTTACTTTGATCTTATTGCATATATATATATATATATATATATATATATATATATATATATATATATATATATATATATATATATATATATATATATATATATATATATATATATATATATACATATATATATATACATATATATATATATATATATATATATATATATATATATATATATATATATATATATATATATATATATATATACATATATACATATATATATATATATATATATATATATATATATATATATATATATATATATATATATATATATATATATATATATATATATATATAGAGAGAGAGAGAGAGAGAGAGAGAGAGAGAGAGAGAGAGAAATTTCTAAAATGTCAAAAAGTAGTGTTATCATAAAATGAAGGTTTTTAAGTTTATAAAATGTCGTGTTAACAATGTAATGTCTCATACATACGACAAACTGGACGATTTTTAAGCACAAGAATTACCAAATACAAGAGAGCATTTAGTTATGCTTAAGCCAGCATAACTAAATGCTCTATTCCAACATGGAGAACAAGGCCACCACATCAGCGGGAAAGTCTCCAAAGTTCTTCACAAAATAACACTTTCTTACCAAAGACCATTAATGCCTTACTTAATTCTTAATCCTGTAACATTTCCTTTGCAGCCGAGGAGGCCTGGTCTTGGTCCGGGCGTGGGAACGATAATCTCCAGAGCCACTAACAGATAGGCTGTCAAGTCTGCGGGCGCCTTTCACTGGTACGGTAACTATCCTAAATTTGTCAGGTAGATTTACTAAGGTTCCAGCCTTCAAGATTTTACACCACCAGTCAAGACTAACTAAACCACTAAACCTGTTTAGAGTCTCGTCATATTTATATTAAAAGCCATACACTGCTAGGTCTCTGTAACATGTACATGTACTTGTAGAAATAAAGATATTATTATTATTATTATTATTATTATTATTATTATTATTATTATTATTATTATTATTATTATTATTATTATTATTATTATTAGTGTTATTATTATTATTATTATTATTATTATTATTATTATTATTATTATTATTATTATTATTATTATTATTATTATTATTATTATTAACTCCGTGGAATTGTATAGTATGAAATTCTTTTGTATGTTCTTCTAATGTACATCATTCCTTTTGCATATTATCATTTTCGTACTATTCTTTTTGTATATTATTTTGGGAGGGAGGATGTAAGTGGCAATAAAAACGAATACGAAATATTAGGCTCAGTATAAAATGATGATAATGACCTGTAAGAATAGAGATAACGGTCCCCCGGGACGCCCCTTCTGTGGTCTCATATAAACCAACGATAGTAACTTTTTAGATTGGTTCATTGTGTAGTGTTGTTGAAGGTCCCCCGTGACGCCCCTTCTGTGGTCTCATCCACAACATTACTTACTTGTCAGCGTCCAGCGGGCAGGGGAAAAAATCCTGGGAGAGTTGACAACTTCAGCTATTTATCACAGCTAGTGCAAGGTTCTGCGCGAAATATCCACCCCACGTTAAGCTTATTCTAGAACATGGAACAAGCTTAAAGTAATAAGTCTGAAACCATAGGGGAAAATGGAGAAACAGGGCAGTAATTAAGTGTTAAATGTGTCCACCATTATTATTGTACGAATGTAGATGAAATAACCAGTCAGCAGGTACACGGCGAATAGTATTACGTGTGACGGTATTACATGCGTCGGTACCCCTGTGGTTTCAGACTTTAGGGAGATTCGTAATAAAATGTCTGTTCAGAAGACGCGATTCTCCTCTGAGAAGTGAGTTAGCAATTATTTTCCAGTCATTTAACTTCACGTAGAGTTCGATAGTTTTGATAACCAGT
>NC_091298.1:21519797-21562297 GCF_038502225.1 Cherax quadricarinatus
TCAAGGGGGAAGCGCTAAACCCGGAGGATTATACAGCGCCTGGGGGGGGATGTGGAAGGCATTCAGGCTTAATTCGGGGAACTGGAGCACAGATCCAATTCCCTAAATCAAGAGCCCCTCACCAACATCAAGGAACCTTCCTTGAGGGGTTTGGAAATGCAGTAATTACTTTAGAAATGCAGTATTTAGTTTGGAAATACAGTATTTGGTTTGGAAATAGAGTATTTAGTTTGGAAATACAGTATTTGGTTTGGAAATACATTATTTAGTTTGGAAATACAGTATTTGGTTTCAAAATGCAATATTTGGTTTGGAAATGCAGTAATTACTTCAGAAATACAGTATTTGGTTTGGAAATGCAGTAATTACTTTAGAAATGCAGTATTTAGTTTGGAAATACAGTATTTGGTTTGGAAATACAGTATTTGGTTTGGAATTTTTTCTCAGTAATTCTAGCGGAATAATAGAAAATATGTCTATTAACGATATATTACAACTAATAAAAAGTTTTAGAAGAGTGAAAAATGCAGTAAAAAAAGCTTAGAGGTGATTTGTTTAAAAGCTTAGAGCTGAGCTACTGAAAACAGTTTAGTACTGTGAGAAAAGCTTAGAGCTGAGTTATTTAAAAGAGCTTAGAGCTGAATTATTTGAAAGAGCTTAGAGCAGACCTATTTAAAAGAACCTAGAGCCAATGTATTTCAAAGACCTTTTAGCTGAGTTACTTAAAACAAATTAGAGCTGAATTATTTAAAAGAGCTTAAAGATGAGCTGTTTAAAAAGCTTAAAGCTGAGTTACTTACAAGAGCTAAAAATTGAGCTGCTTAGAAGAGCTTAAAGCTTAGCCATTTAAAGATCATAGAGCTGAGCTATTTAAAATAGTTTACACTAGACGAAATAATTTATTATTATTATTATTATTATTAATGGGAAGCTCTAAAGCCGCGTGTAACAGTAGGGTTAAACAGCAACAATATTGATAACAGCTGCAGCAACATCAGCAACAACAGTATAAACAACAGCCATAACAGCAGGAGCAATAACAGTCATATTAATGCCAGTCGTAGTAACATCAACAATAACTGGAGCAGCAGCAACTACAACAGAAGAAGCATCAGCAACAAGAGCAGCAGCAACAACAGCTGCAGTATCAGCAATAAACGAAGCAACAAATGCAGCATCAGCAAATGAAGCAGCAATAACTGCAATAAATGCGACAGCAGAATAACAGCAAATACAACAGCAGCTGCAGCACTAGCAGCAACAAATAGAAAAGCAGCAGCAACAACAGTTGCATCAGACCAGCAGCAACGACAGAAGCTGCAACAGCAGCAGCAGCTTCAACATTGACAAATTGATAGTGTTATCACTGTTGACAAGCAACAGTAGCTCCCTCAGCATCAATACTGAATAGAGCATCACCGTCAATTCAGCTACCACCACTACCACCACCACCACCACTACCTACCAACTATCACCCATCTACCTCCACTACGAGCACTACCACTACACACATGACCACCACTCACCAACTACCACATCACTATAACCACTACCACCATCGCCCTCAAACCCGCACACCAACCATCAACCACTACCACTCTACTACATGGGCAACTGCCTCCTCCTCCAACTGCTGCAATTATCCCAAATATCCTTCCTGCACCATAAAGTATTCCTCAGATTGGGAGTATTGTTCGTGAGGAATACTCTCTAATCATTAAGGTCCTTTATGAGCGTGTTCGTGGTTTGTTAGTGGCGTTAGTAGCTTAATGACGTTAGTAGCTTGTTAGTGACTTTTTTTTGGCATGTTAGTGGCATATTAGCCGTTTTAGCAGCATATTAGTGGCGTTAGTGACTTATTAGTTGCGTGTTAGTGATGTGCAAGTGACGTTACTGTTGCGTCTGTGGCGTTACTAGCATGTTACTTTCGTTAATGGCGCATTTGGCGTCATTGGCGTGTGATTTGTTAGTGAGCTACTGGCGTGTTAGTGGCGCTATCTGACTGAGAGTACCAGAGGTGGCCTCCTCTCTGCCACTTACCATCGAAGAATCACTGGTGGTTTCCCGTCTGCCACTTACTGTCCAAGAATCACAAATAGCTAGTTCTTTGCCACTTACTGTCCAAGAATCGCAGGTAGTTGGCTTGGGACACTTGCCACATCACAGTCCACTTACCACCCGTCACTTGAATTTTGTCTCTCTTTCTCGACCTGCCTCACTTTAAATCAATATCAAGTCGAAGTTTTTTCTATAATCATACATATTTTTTCTCTTTTTCTTGGAAAAAAATAAAACGATCCTTTCCCAAATAATAACAGCAAAAATATCATTTGCTTCCATGTGATCACATGAGTGTAAAAGATTTTTTTTCTCTTAGATTTTGCTGCCGAAGCGGTTGGTTTGTTGTGAACACCATCACTATCCCGTGGATGGTAGTGATTAGTTTATCGTACACCCCCTATGTCCATCCTGCGGGTGGTAGTGGGTAATGTGTTGTGCACCCCATATCATATATATACACAGAAGGCCTAGGAACTAGTCTCTAAAAGGGTTAACAGGAGTACAACTGGACATATATCTACAATTTGTCATAGCTATACCAAGTAAATTAAAGACATTTGCTTTCTATATGTATATAAGCGTAATTTAAACGTGGACCCTCAGATATTATGGCCTGAGGCTCACTTCTGCTATCAACGCCACGGAATAATGTACTTCCACTAATAGTGAAGATAACAAACAGACCTTACAGAAGAGGCTTTGCTTAAGACATACTCAGATACCAACTTCCCCATCATTAAAATCCCCTTACATTGTTGAAAACATTGTGTGAGGTGGGACCTCGTACAGCATGTAAATTAGAAGACAGAGAAAGCGGTAACTTAATTCTAACAGACAACCGTAAATATGGGCAATATCTAAACGCGAGAGAAATATGACAGTCTCTCCTAGATCTGGGCAGAGAGAAGAGTACACTGACAAGGTGATTCCGACTACCAGTGACAACAGTCAGCACTGAAGCAAGACAAGTGACGACAGTGACAATAAACATTGCTGAAGCAACACGAGAGTGACAACAGCCAGAAACTGTAGGAACGCAACAAGTCACAACAGTGACAACAGTCATCAATGAACCAACACAGCAACAGTAACAACGGTTACCACTGAGCCAACAGGAGTGTTGACACATAATTCGTGTAGTCACTGGGAGAAGAAACCAATAAATGAAAAGAAGAAAATGTAGATGGCGAAGAAGAAGAAGAAGAAGAAGAAGAAGAAGAAGAAGAAGAAGAAGAAGAAGAAGAAGAAGAAGAAGAAGAAGAAGAAGAAGAAGATGATGATGATGATGATGATGATGATGATGATGATGATGATGATGATGATGATGATGATGAAGATGCAGAAGATGAACTCTATGTTAGGTTCAGTAACAGTGTTGGTTTACAACACTAATAAACAGTCCTTGAAATATATATATCACAGATGAACCAATATTCCAGCGGGTTTAATTGCTATTGCAGTTTGCAAGCTAGAGCAATATCCATGCCAATTTCCTTTTTTTTTTACATCGCTGAAGTTACAAGCTTGGACTTGTTATCCTTCTTTAGCTTGTTTACAAGCTGAGTTATCCTACATCAGCTCATTTACAGGCTGGTTTTACATTAATATCTGTATACACCCATAACTATCCTGTGGGAGGTAGTCAAGTCTAGTTTTGAGAGGCATACACTGAGACCAGGTACTGGGTCCTAATGTTATGATAACTAAGCAAATGACGGGTTTAATGATTTACTGACAGTTTCAAGATCTGGCAACAGTCGTCATGAGTTGCTGATATAGACATAAATTCAGTCACAAAACATTATAATGTAACTTATATGTAGCTATGAGTTATTTATAATACCCAATATTTTTGCAATGTATTGTTGAATGTAGACAAATTTTAGTGGTTAGGAGTTTTGTACATTAGGCAAAGTCAGGGTATTTATCCAGAATGGCAGGTAATATACTGCTATGGACAATATACACTAACATTTCTGGAACGTCTATATGTAAATTACCTCTGAATTCGTGATTTTTTTTCGCATTCTGGCACCACCTTGAAACTAGGTAAGACACAAGTTTCTGTTGCAAAGTCTTCATTTAGTTAGGCCTACATTACCTGTGGTGTAAACTCCCAGAGGTACTTGTAGCCCAGCCGAATCCAGGCTGTAGTGACCTCCAGTAGTCCGCTGATTTTGTTGGTGTCAATCTCCCTTACTCTCGAATGAATGAAGTTCAGTATCCTCAAGGTACTAATGCACAGCCCAAAATTGTAATCGACTCCCTCCTTGAAGGTCTTTAACTTCTGTCAGTTCATCAGATATCCCAAGTACTTGAAGCCCAATGTAGGACGGAATCCACAGGTGCACTCTGACTCCACTGATTGCAGTTCTACCATACGTTTAAAATGCATCTGAAAATTTAGCTGGTTCAATTACTGATGATAGAACTCGATCTTCAAGGAATACACTAACATCCGGAGTAACAACCTCTAGGAAATTATTTAAAAAAAATTTGCGCGAATCATTGAAGTTATTCTGACGCGATAATGTCAAATTCAACACTGATGGAGTTATGAATATTCATGGATGACAGGGAATCATTAAATATTTACAATGTTAACTTAAGATACAATGTCTTTAAAGATTACTTTATTTGTGTGATGCATTAAAGACGTATGGGCCATTAAACCAAGGAGTGGTGGAAGTTTGAGTCTCCATTCGTTTATCAACCAGCCAGGCTAAGGGGAGGACGAAGATACATGAACACGTTAGAATGCAAAGAGCAGTTAAATTTAATGGATGGAAGCTCAATTGTTGATGCTTGTTTCAGTTTCTATATAGGAGCCATTACACTGGTACTACCAGCTACCCTAGTAGGCTAGCAGATGGAGCCAGCACCACAGTATATAACTTGTGACTATGACATCAGTTTAACTTGGGTATCGTGCTGAACTTCAGTATTAAACAGTGATTGCAATCAAATAAAGTTCTTTCCTGGAATGTGAGGGATAGTGATTTGGAAACAATTTCGCACGGTGTAGAGAAGTGACGCTGTTTTTATACTTGATTAAGATCATGTGTTTGATTCATTTGGAGGCCGACGGCTTCTGTGCAAAAGTACGAATGGTCAGCCTGAGCATAGTAACACCAATAATGATATTCTTTCAATGAGTCGATCTCTGACACTTTATATGTTAGATTTTTCAAGCATGTTCAGTATTTTTGCGCTACATGGACGTCCTAGGATCCTCATCGCTTTCTTCTGCAATTTATTAGGCTCTCCAAGTTTTAAATCTGACACAAGTGTTCCAGCAGTAAGTTTCAATATTCGAAGTTTAGGATCATATAGTAGTTACGATTATTATTATGAATTAAAAATACAAGGAAGTTTGAGTGGCTCTCTGGCTGGTTCTAAATAATTCAGAGTATTACTTATAAGGTCCTTGTTAAAGGCCTCTACAGATAAATATTCATAGGAGTTAAATTAATCAGTAACGAGAGAAATAAAGTTATGTGAGTCAGGGAAAACATAAAAGCGTTTCCCTTTGAAAATCCCAAAATGAAGGATAGTCACACCAATATTAATAGTGGTTATTCTTGGGGAAACGACCTGATGCTATATCTATTACAACAGAAAATTCACACTGAGCAAAAGCAGTACTGAAAGATCAAAGATGCCTCTGTTTAATACATATGTGTGGGTATAAGGTCGCCCACAATCTGTACGTCATCAAGACATATTAAGAGTCATAAAAGTTGTTTACCAATACTATAACTAAATTTTGAGCTTCCGACTGAGCATACAAGTTATATATTTACTTACGTAAATCCCTCTGCGGTTCTTTTTAACTGCACGAGGTCGATGGGGAAGCGATTTTATAATATAGAGAACAGGAAAGTTAGTAGAATTGAAATTCTATACAGCTACTGAGGATAATTATGCTGATTTTAGAGGGACTCTAAGATCAGCATTTTAGAGGAAGGATAGGATGTCTTGTACCAAGTGAGGCAATATTCCACTGAAGAATAAAAAAAATAATAATAAATGAGTTTTGTTCCACTACAGAAGTCCTGTAAAACATTTATTTTCTCAGTATAATGAAACAAAAATAGTACATTAGAAATAAAGGCTGTTTATATCACTTGGATTTACCTTCCTCATGACACTCTTATGTTACAACTGTTATCCTACATCCTAGTGTTATTCTCCTAGTGTTATTCTACATCCTAGTGTTATCCTCCTAGTGTTATTCTACATCCTAGTGTTATCCTCCTAGTGTTATCCTACATCCTAGTGTTATCCTACATCCTAGTGTTACCCTACATCCTAGTGTTATCCTACATCCTAGTGTTATCCTACATCCTAGTGTTACCCTACTTCCTAGTGTTATCCTACATCCTAGTGTTATCCTATATCCTAGTGTTACCCTACTTCCTAGTGTTATCCTACATCCTAGTGTTACCCTACTTCCTAGTGTTATCCTACATCCTAGTGTTATCCTACATCCTAGTGTTATCCTACATCCTAGTGTTATCCTACATCCTAGTGTTACCCTACTTCCTAGTGTTATCCTACATCCTAGTGTTATCCTACATCCTAGTGTTACCCTACTTCCTAGTGTTATCCTACATCCTAGTGTTACCCTACTTCCTAGTGTTATCCTACATCCTAGTGTTACCCTACTTCCTAGTGTTATCCTACATCCTAGTTTTATCCTACTTCCTAGTGTTATCCTACATTCTAGTGCTATCTTCCTAGTGTTATCCTACTTCCTAGTGTTATCCTACATCCTAGTGTTATCCTACATCCTAGTTTTACCCTACTTCGTAGTGTTATCCTACATCCTAGTTTTATCCTACTTCCTAGTGTTATCCTACATTCTAGTGTTATCCTCCTAGTGTCATCCTACTTCCTAGTGTTATCCTACTTCCTAGTGTTATCCTACATCCTAGTGTTATCCTCCTAGTGTTACCCTACTTCCTAGTGTTATCCTACATTCTAGTGTTACCCTACTTCCTAGTATTATCCTACATCCTAGCGTTAAGTAACCTACATTACAACTCTTCATAAAGCACAACCCACAGAGGCCCACAACGACCCACAACTACTCGAGTAACTATCCAGGTGTAAGTTAACAGGTGTAACACTTGTGATGCGACTTGTCCATACGTCTGGAGTCGCACGAGATCGCACCTGGTTGCTGCGATTGTGAGTGGAAGGCTACAGTGTTGCCAGCCGCCTATACCAATCTTCTGCCTTTTGATCCTCCTCCTCCCCACTCTCTCCTTTCCTCTCTCCTCTCCCTATATACCTCCCTTCACTCTTCCCTTTATATATATCCCTCTCACTCTCTCCTCTTCCCTCCTCATACTGTCGTCTGTGTTTATTCTCATATTCCACTTCACTTTCACTGTAATCCATCAGATTATTTATTACGTTCTTTTCCATCTCTCTCTCTATCTATTCATCTCTCTCTCTCTCTCTCTCTCTCTCTCTCTCTCTCTCTCTCTCTCTCTCTCTCTCTCTCTCTCTCTCTCTATCTCTCTATCTCTCTCTCTCTCTCTCTCTCTCTCTCTCTCTCTCTCTCTCTCTCTCTCTCTCTCTCTCTCTCTCTCTCTCTCTCTCTCTCTCCCTCTCTCTCTCTCTCTCTCTCTCTCTCTCTCTCTCAACCTATTTAAGTATTACGAGACCCTCAGGACTTCTAACGTCCTATTCTCTGCTCCCCTCCCCCCCTCTTTTGTTCCCTTTCTCATCTCACCCTCGCCTCCTATTCCCCTTTGTCCTTCTCCTCTCCCCCCTCGCCTCTATTCTTTGTCTTCACCTCATTCTTTCTCCTCTGCTCTTTATCCCCCTCCGCTTCCCTACTTCCCCTTATCTTTCCCCTTCTTCCCTCCCTCTTTAACCTTCTTCTCTCATTTCTCAACACTTCTGTTTTTTTTTTTTCCTTTTGTGTCTATCCCCCTCACCCCTTCCCTTCATCCCTCTCCTTCATCCTTTTCTCATTCCTCCCTTCACCCCTTCCCCACTCCTACCCTTCATCCCCCCACACTCCTTCCCTTCATCCCTTTCCCCCACCCCTTCCTTCCTTTCTTCACCCCTCCCTTCACTTCCTCCTTTCAACCCTCCCCTTACCCCTTCCCTTCATCGTTTCCTCACCCCTTCCATCACCCTCACCCCTCCCTTCACACCTCCCATCGCCCCTCCTCTCACTCTCTTCACCCCTCCCTTCATTCCTCCCATCACCCCTCCCCTCACCCCCTAAACATTGGCTCAGGATTTCTCTCGGTGTATCGACAAAATTACCGCCATAACTCTTCCTTGGCACCTCTTATAACTATGAATATAAATTGCCGCCCCCACCTAGTGGGGGTCACCCTGGCAGAGAGGGCAAAGGGGGGAATGAGAGAGGGCAGAGTCGCGTAGAGAGGGGCGAGGAAAGAGGACAGAAAAGAGCAGGGAGAGGCTAAGGAGAGAATGACCATTTTAATGGTGTGACTGACCAGTTTTTGTGGTGTAAATGACCAGTTTAGTGGTATGAATGACCAGTTTAGGGATGAAAATTAATATTTTGGTGGTGGTGAATGACGAGTTTAGTAGTGTGAATGACCAATTTAATGGTAATGAATGACCACTTTAGAGGTGTGACTGACCAGTTTAGTGATGTGAATGACCAGTTTCAGGGGTGAGAATTACTATTTTATGGTCGTGAATGCTCAATTTAGGGGTGAGAATAACTCTTTTATGGGTGCGAATGACCAGTTTAGTGGAGTGAATGACCTGTTTAGTAATGTGAATGACCAATTTATTAGTATGAAGATTTTATTAGTGTGAATAACAAATTTATTAGTGTGAATAACCAATTTATTAGTGTGAATGACCAATTTATAAGCATGAATATCAATTTATTGGTGTGAATGACCAGTTTATTAGGTTAAATGACCAATTTATTAGTGTAATGATCAATTTATTAGCATGAATGACCAATTTTTTAGTGTGAATTAACAGTTTAGTATTGTGAATGACCAATTTATTAGCATGAATAACCAATTTATTAGCGTGAATGACCAATTTATTAAAGTGAATGACCAATTTATTAGTGTGAATGACCAATTTATTAGTGTGAATGACAATTTATTGGTGACTGACCAAGTGTGAGAGAAAAGTTCATTAGATAGGAGTGGTGGAAGTATGAATGAATGGTGTTGGTAGTCTGTTGTTCTGTTAGGTTTGGACGTAGTTTCCGCCACCCTCCCTCTTCACCTGGTGGGAGGTGACGCGTGTCCCTCCTTGGGCATTATGCCTTTACTCCTACCTGTCACTTGTGTGGAATTAAAGGACATAAACACCCAGATTGTCTAAAGAAAATACAAAGAAAAAATGGCAAATGTTTTGTTGAATGTAATAACATGGCACCTTTTTGTTCAGGAAGCATTAATGGAATTAATGTTTCTACCATACTTCGTGACACAGGTTGTATGTTCATAGTTATCTCAGACATAATATTCTTTAATCTTAAGTCTGCTAATTCCTCTCACATCCTTTCAGATTACTTAGGCCGTATGGATAAATTCCCCTCGATACGCTGTTACATAAAATCTAAATGGTTCACTGGCTGGACCGATGCTGTCGTAGCCCCTATCACTTTATGTGTAGTGCTCACTGGTAACGTGAAAGGTGCCATTCTCCCATCAGAGGTTGACTTTAAATCACCATCAGATGACAAAAGTTTTCCAGCTCCTCTCCCTTCAACTCATGAAACACCCCTAGGCAATCCCATGCCTAATGAGACTAACCCTAATGAGACTAACAAAATATTCTATTTTGTTCCATTCTCTCTACATGTCCGAACCACTTCAACAACCCCTCCTCAGCCCTCTGGATAATAGTTTGGTAATTCCGCACCTCCTCCTACTTTCCAAACTACGAAGTCTCTTCAGTATATTCACACCACACATTGCCCTCCAGCCTTCTCCTTCTTGCAACATTCACCACCCATGCTTCACACCCATAAAAGAGCATTGATACAACTATACTATACCAGACTTCAAAACTGGGTAGTCACATATAAAATTTGTCAGTGGGACTGTGACCTTTAAAAAAACACTGGAGTCATAACCATTGACCCCGCAAAAGGTTAGCCTCTCAGGCCTTCAACTACACTGTCATTCCAAGGAGCCCTGGAGTCACCCCACTTGGTGATCCAAAAAGAACAGGTATGTCCTGGAGCAACACAACACACAAAACACACAGGAACACTATGCATGACCCAAAAATGGTGAGGCTTCACTGCCAGCACCATACCACTACCTTTGGTCCAACAGTTCATACACCAACATCACACAGGTGAGGCCTCACCGCCCACACCTTATGTTAGCATACCTTACCTAGGCATGTACTGACGTGAGTGCCACCAAAAACACACACACACACTCTTAGGAAATCTGATACGCCCCTCCACCAGCTCACCGAGCTTCAGTCCACTAGATGGTCAGAAAGCCATCTAATCACCTACTGCAACCACTGCAAAACAAGAGCAGATAAATATCTACACTACATTATGTACAGTACACACAAGATAATGCATCAGCAACTACATTCTCTGCCCCTTCACATAACGAATCACCAAATTCAGAGGCTGGAGGAACAGAGCCCATCTAGTAAGTCTGATTGTGGTTCCTCATTAGGTGAAGGTAATGTAAATGATTGTGGTCACTGTACACAGTTATAGGATGAATTGACCCTGATTCATAAATTGAGAAATGTTGCACAGCCAGCAATAAAGCAAGAGCTTCCTTTTCTATGGTGGCATAGTTTCTCTGGTATTTTTTAAGTTTTGGAGAGAAGTAGCTGACTGGCAATAATTGTCCTACTACTTCTTGTAGTAATACAGCACCAACACCAGTATCACTGGCGTCTACTTGTAGAGAAAATAGCAGTGCAAAACTAGGGCTAGTCAACACAAGAGCACTAGTATGAAGAGATTTTACATTCAAATTCCCTCTGACACTTCCTATCCCACACAAATTTTCGCTTGGGACTAAGGTCTGTGAGTGGAGAGATCACCTTTGACAAATTTGGACAGAACTTTCTGTAAAATGTTACCATGCCCACAAAACACATAACCTTCTTCCGGTTCTTTGGTACAGGGAAACTGTCTATAGCCTCCACCTTGACATTCATTGGGACCTTTTTTCCCTGGCCAATTACATGACCTAGAAAAGTTAACTGGGCTTGTCCAAAACCACTTTTCGCCAAATTAACTCTGAGCTGAGCATCAGTGAGCCTAGAAAAAACTTCTCTCAGTTTCACATGTTCTGCCCAACAATATAACACCTCACTCCAGCTAGGCCACTTATGACTTCCTGTATCCTGCATTGAAAACAGGAGGGAGCATTACAAAGCCCAGATGGAAGAACCCAAAACTGAAAAAGCCTATCTGATGATACAAAAGAAGAAATGTCACTGGCACGTGGGGTTAAAGAAATCTGATAATAACCCTTCAACTTACATATTTAGCTCCTCCCAATGACATCATCCATTCTAGGAAGAGGAAAACAGTCAACCTTAGTTATTAAATTAATCTTGTGGTAGTCAGTGCACATCCTCATGGTGCCATCTGGCTTGGGAACCATTAAGCATGGTGATGCCCACTCACTCTCGCTTGGTACTATTAAATTATTGTCAAGTAGGAATTTCACCTCCTTCTCCATGCTTCCTTTCTTTTTGGGTTCATTCTATAAGGGACCTGCTGAACTGGTTCAGTTTTCCCTACATCTATATCATGGGGCTTTAAATTGCTCACCTTAGGGGTATCCCCAAACAAATCCTCAAAATTCCAGAGAAGCTGAACCATCTCTTCAATCCGTTCTTTAGTAAGGCCTAACATACATTGTGTAGGGTCCATTAACAATGCCCTGTTACTAAGATATACATTTGTGGTTTCTTGCAAATCGGTGTCCAACCCTGGATCACCTACTATATTAACACTCGCCACACCAGATCTTCGATGGTATTTTTTTTAGTATGTTGATATGCACATCACGTTCAGACTTCCACCGCCCAGGGGTGTAAATTCTATAATTGTGATCGGTGACCTTTTCCACCACTTTGTATGGCCCACTGTACCTTGCTTTTAAGGCATTACCAGGCACTGGCTTCAATGCTAGCACCTCCTCTCCAACTTCAAAAGTACGGGGCACTGCCTTGCAGTCAAATAGTCTCATCTTGATCTGGCTGTCATGCAGGTTCTCAGATGCGAGGCACTTCATATGAGCCAAATGGTCTCTGAAAGCGAGAAAAGACTCCGAGAGGGAAACATCACAATCACCACCTAGCCAGTGTTCCTTCAAAATAGTCACTGGCCCCCTTACTTGGTGACCATAGGTCATTTCAAAAGGACTATAGCCTAATGATTCCTGAGTGCTGTCCCTGGCGGTAAATAAAAGTAGGGGAATACCCTCATCCGAATCCTGGTACTGGTTACAATAAGCACATATCACGGTCTTGAGAGACTGGTGAAACAGACTGGTGAAACCGCTACACCACCCTTGACTTTCTTGGTGACAGGCTGTGAAGGTTGTCATTTTAATGTTAAATTCCCCCAGGACTGTGCGAAAATGTTTAGATGTCAAATTTGACCCCTGATATGTCTGAATTTCCTTAGGAATCTCAGCTTGAGTAAAAAATTTCACCAGTGCTCTCAAAACCACACGTGTAGTAATTTTACATAGCGGGATGACCTCGGGGAACCTGGTAATAGAACAAATAAGAGTGAGTAAATACTGGTTACCCATCTTAGTTTTGGGTAGTGGACCCACACAATCCACGACTAGCCTGCTAAAAGGTTCTCCAACTGCTGCTATTGGTTTAAGGAGGGCAGGCTTAATTCCCTGATTAGGTTTTGCTATCCTTTGGCAAATAGGACATGATTCAATATACTTACTCACTGACTCCTATATCTGAGACCAATAAAAATGTTTGGAGACCTTGCCCATGGTTTTTTTTATACCTAAATGTCCTCCCATGGGAACATTATTGGCCAAACTTAAAACTTGACACCTAAATGACTGGCACAACCACTTGGTAGACTACCTCTCTTGCTCCATCAGAAGATACTTCATCAGATAGTCTTTCTCATTAAAACGTCTTTTGTGTGTAAAAAAAAAACCAGATGATCGTATAACCTTCAGGGTGTCGTCACACCCCTGGGCCCTGATCAGCTGTTCTCGAGTAGGAGTTGCCACTCCTATACCAGCTTCCAGACTCCCACTCAAACTGGGTCCCACCTGGGTTGGTTCATTACTACCCTGTGTCTCCTGCAGGCTAGACTCCAGGAATAAATTTCCCAAACCCAAATCTTCTCCGGCATCAGAAGAATCAAAGAGAGACACAGAAGCTTTTCCTTTTGATATTTGCCTAGTTACAGCACACTATGGAAACAGCTCAGGCACAGTAGCCCAAGCTTTTTCCTCCCAAACTTGTGATTCCGGGTCCCTCCAAACCAAAGGTTCCTCACTTTCGAGAAGGCCCATCACATTATTACCCAACAGAAGGTCGACACCTTCAAAAGGTATATCATCTGTAATACCTACAGGCAGGTAACCAGACTGGTAAACAGACTCCAACCATAATCAATGTACAGGAGTCCTAACAGTGGATCCTGAAATCCATTTTAAAAAAATATTTTTTCCAATGTATCTCTTGACACTGGTAATACACCCTTGCGCAAAATAGAGAATGCGCTACATCCGTCCCATAAAGACATAACACCTTCTAACCTGCCTTCATTTTGGTGCAAGACCACTGTGGACTTACTTGAAAAGACCTCCATCCGAGGGTCTAAAACAGCTGAACTTCCTGGTGTACTCTGAGTTAAAACTGCAATACAAGCTACTGCAGGTGTAACTAGGGTACTTACTTGAGAGCTCTGTGCAACACTCTGGTACTTATGTATCACTCTGCAAATATGCTGCCTCTGGCTCTTTTTTTTTTTTTTTTAAAGAAGGACACAAATTAGATTTAAAAGTCCCATGTCCATCTGGAGTAGGCTGGGTCCTCTGTCCGTTGGGAACCGGGTTTTTCCTACCTGTTCCCTGTTTTCTTGAACCTAAATCCGACTTACTACTTCCTTGAGCAGGTAACTGAGAAGTAGACTTAAATCCCTGGGAACCAGGATTCTGGTCGTTAGTAGGCTGACTCTTTGGATTATAAGGCTGGGAAAAAATTGGCTTAAACCTGCGAAATTTCATAGTCCTTCTAGTTGGTGGAGAAAAATTATTATTAACATGATCTGGGTGATAACTACCACCTTTTTGGTTGGCTAAAAACCTTTCACCCAACTCTAGAGCATGGTAAAAATTATTAAAATCTTTTTCCTCAAGATATGCCTTAAGGTCAGGAGGTACACTGTACAAAAGATCCTCTAGCAAAAATTAAAGTCATTACACCTTCATAATCACCTACAACATCCTTGGAGCGGCAACATTTAGTCAACAGCGGCATCTCCTTTCGATACTCCACCAAGGATTGTCCTTCCTGAAACATTAAACATCTAAACTTCTGCCTATATCTCTCTGGCAATATCTGATAAGCCAATAACACAACATCCTTCATCTTCTCATAATCTGAAAATTCACGTTCATCTAGAGAGCTAACAACTTGTAACCCCTTACCAGCTAACTGGGTTCTTGTTAATGTCGTCCAGTTACTCTCTGGCCACTTCTAGCATTTTGCTGTTTTTTTCAGTGTGAAAACGTTATCAGCATCTTTTTCCAAAAATTTTGGGACAAACTTTATAGCCTGTTCCAAATTAAATATATATACCCTGTTACCTGTTACTTGTGAAGCAGCAAACTCTCTCATTCTCTCTCTCTTTAGCCCTAAAGATTCTAACTCTTTCTCTTCCCGTCTTTTAGTAAGTTCAGTCCTTCTCAGATCTTTTTCTTCCATAATTTTAGCAACTTTTAGTCTTAATATATGTGCTTCATTACTCTCATTATTAGTAGCGGGTTCTGATCCAGGATCTCCTCCCAGACTCTTGTCAGTACTAGAATCTCTACTGCTTACAGACATCTTAGTTATTAATAGCACAAAACACTTGCTTATTACAACAGAAATTATATAAATCATACAGCAATGCACATAGGTGCACTAAATTATTATTCACAGAGAATTATTATTATTAAATAACTCTCTAAATCATTAAACGTGCACACACAAAAATCAGGCAGAAAAATATTTGTATTACACCTGAAAAAAGTTATTATCATTAATATAAATCATTCCTTTAAATACTGACACTGCAGGTTTCAAATGTGAATTATCCTTCTAAACTTGATCATTTCTCCCTGCAGGACAACTTGTAACGCTTTTTTGACTGTGTAACGTAAATAAAAAGTCCTGCCCCCTACAGGGCATACCTGCCGAGCCTAGGGGCATTTATATCATTTAAAATAGAAAAAGAAACCACTCTAGGGCCAGCTTGTACCTTCACATTAAATGTGGAACGTTAATTAGTCAACATTATTATGATAAGAAAGGACACAAAAACTCATCTACATAAAAATATATAATACATGTATTATTAAAGTAACATATGCAACCTACAATCTATTCTAATTACAACATCACCACACTCCAGTTCACCTTCATCCAGTACTCACTTTAGCTCACCAGCACACTGCTACTAGTGAGTAAAGCAAAATATATAAACATTTATAAACAGGGAGGCTCCAAGACATTTCTCCTTTCTGCCGGTCTGTCTACCAACAAGCAACAAACCCATGTGAATAATCTCCCAAAACTTAAACAGGCCTCTGCACACTAGGGCATTATAGGTAACTATGAGAGCACTTAAATTACCTATAGTAAACACTAAAAAAAAAAAAAACTCACCCATTCACCTACTCACACCACTACATCCTGTTCCTTCTGCTGTACTTCATCTACTGCACAAAACACCTCACTCTCTCCTGACCACTCTGTCTGACCAGGAATAATAAGCGTCTGGTTTCAGAACAATCTCGGAAAATGACACTTTTTATACAATGTTTTACTACATCAAATTGTGTAATACTCTTATCTAAATACTGTTCACTTATATGTTTCACTGTAAACACCTGGTCCACACACCCCCTACCTTTCCTAAAGCCTCCTTGTTCATCTGCTATCCTATTCTCCATCTTACTCTTAATTCTTTCAATAATAACTCTACCATACATTTTACCAGGTATACTCAACGGACTTATTTCCATATAATTTTTGCACTCTCTCTTGTCCCCTTTGCCTTTATACAAAGGAGCTATGCATGCTCTCTGCCAATCCCTAGGTACCTTACCCTCTTGCATACAGTTATTAAATAAAAGCACCAACCACTCCAAAACTATATCCCCACCTGCTTTTAACATTTCTCTCTTTAAGCCATCAATCCCTGCTGCCTTATTCCCTTTCATTCTACCCACTGCCTCACGAACTTCCCCCACACAACTGGCTCTTCCTCACTCCTACAAGATGTTCCTCCTTGCCCTATGCACGAAATCGCAGCTTCCTTATCTTCATCAACATTTAACAGTTCTTCAAAATATTCCCTTCATCTTCCCGATACCTTTAACTCTCCATTTAATAACTCTCCTCTTTTGTTTTTAACTATCAAATTCATTTGTGTCCAAGGCTTCCTCAACTTATTAATCTCACTCCAAAACTTTTTTCTTATTTTCAACAAAATTTGTTGATAACATCTCACCCACTGTCTCATTTGCTCTCTTTTTACATTGCTTCACCACTCTTCTTAACCTGTCTTTTTCTCTCCATATATTCCTCCCTCCTTGTATTACTTCTACTTTGCAAAAACCTCCCATATGCTAACTTTTTCTTCCTTACTACTCCTTTACATCATTCCGCCAATTGCTCTTCTTCCCTCCCGCACCCACTTTCCTGTAACCACAAACTTCTGCAGAACACGCTAACACTACATTCTTAAACCTACCCCATACATCTTCGACCCCACTGCCTATATACTCTCACTAGCCCATCTATCCTCCAATAGTTATTTAAATCTTACCCTAACTGCCTCCTCCTTTATAAATCTTCACCTCTCTCTTACTTGCTGCTTCTATTTTCCTTGTATCCTATCTACCTTTTACCCTCACTGTAGCTACAACTAAAAAGTGATCTGATATACCTGTGGCCCCTCTTTAAACATGTACATCCTGGAGTCTACTCAACAGTCTTTCATCTATCAATACGTAGTCTAACCAACTACTGTCATTACCCCCTACATCATATCTTGTATACTTATTTATCCTCTTCTTCTTAAAATATGTATTACCTATAACCAACACATTTTCTATACAAAGTTCTATCAAAGGTCCCCCATTATCATTTATACCTGGCACCCCAAACTTAACTACCACACCCTTTCTAAATGTTTCTCCTCCCCATTTCTTTTAAAGACCGTATGCCTTTCATGTGAGTGATTTCTCGACTGGTGTGTAATTGTCGGCTCGGATCATCTGACACAGGCGAGATAAGGGCAGCATAGATCTTGAAAAGATCTTACATTCAATCTGTTATCTGTATCTACACCGATCCCCCTTCCACTCGTAGCCAACTTGCAATCAGCTACACACCATTCTAGCAGCCGTTCCCCGGTTATAACCCCACGAACGTTTCATGGTCGTTCTCTACTAGCGACTCAACTGCTTCACAAGTGTTGTGAGGTCAGAGGATCCCAGTACCTCTGTTCGTCAGAATCTCTACTTGTGTTGGGGTCACTGTCTCTGTGTGTCAGTAGTCACGTCCACCTGTGACAAATCGTCATAAACAACGGCTCAGCATTCCAAACCACGATTCAGAGCTACGTGCCCAGAACATCAGCACGGCACCATTCTCCACTACTTATTGTGTACATATTAGTTTTGAGTCACTAATTATTTACATATTTCATTTTTCATTTCTTTGCTTGAAGCAAAGAAATGAAAAATGAAATATGTAAAATGACATATTTAGGATTAATTTTATGTTTAAGTGTTTCATATTCTTTACTATTTTTGCATATTATTGTCTTATTATGTTATCATTGATTTTTCTATCTTTTCATTTCTATAAGGAGGAACCAGCCTTATCAAATACTCTTTGAGGGTCTGATAGAACCGCTGAACCTTCCCACCAATTTATTAGTGAATGGCCAATTTATTAGTGAATGACCAATTTATTAGTGTGAATGACCAGTTTAGTGATGTGAATGATCTGTTTAGTGTATGAATTACCAGTTTAGTGGTGTGAATGACCAATTCATTAGTGTGAATGACCAGTTTAGTGGAGTGAATGACCAATTTATCGTGACAATGACCAGATTAAGAAAGACTGAGTATCCAACATAGGGGACAGAAAGGATTACCCAGCAGGGAGGAGAGGGCGAGGATGAGGAACGAGGGAATAGTTGAACAGTTGAGTCAGACCGGTCTGAGTTTAGGGTCCAGGACTCAGCTGAGACCAGCAGGTGAAGACAAGATCAAGCTTCCACGAAGGCAGTACCTGTGAAGAGCTTTTGTTTCAAGAAACTGGAGCTGCCCTAAGCTTCCTTGAATAAAACCTTATTACCTCCCTTTCCACAGGCATTGTATGACCATAGTTCTTGAAAATTTAAGTAATTTTAATAATAATAATGGCAATAATAATGAAAATAATGAAGATAATAATCCTAATAATAGTGATAGTAATGATAATAATTATTATAGTAATAATGACAATGGTAATTATAATAATAACAATGATAATAATATTGATAATGATAATAATGGTAATGATAATATAATGATAATTATACTGAAATTAATGATAATATTAATGATACTGAATAATAATCCTAAGACTCCAGAAACTAGTTAACCTGTTCTTCACATCTACTAATACATCTACTTACTTGTCAACTTGTATTTTTATCTACCTATTACCTACTTGATGAAAAGGTCCCAGGTGTTGGGGGAGTGAAAAAGGGGTGTTAATGGGAAGAAATGGGTCTTCAATTGCCCTTAAAAAACCCTTAATTAACGACGCTCCAGATGTCCCCTTTATGTGAGGTGAAGACACTCTCCCAGGTTATTGTCTGCAGATTACTGCCTTCCTGGGGAATGTTGTCATGCTCTGGCATGTCTGGGGAATGTTACGATGTCCTCATATGTCTCTGGAATGTTGGTATGTCCTCATATGTCTGAGGAATGTTGGTATGTCCTCATATGTCTGAGGAATGTTGGTATGTCCTCATATGTCTGAGGAATGTTGGTATGTCCTCATATGTCTGAGGAATGTTGGTATGTCCTCATATGTCTGAGGAATGTTGGTATGTCCTCATATGTCTGAGGAATGTTGGTATGTCCTCATATGCCTGTGGAATGTTAGTATGTCCTCATATGTCTGAGGAATGTTAGTATGTCCTCATATGTCAGGGAAATGTTAGTGTGTCCTCAAATATGTCTGGGGAATGTTAGTATGTTCTCATATGTCTGAGGAATGTTAGCATGTTCTCATATGTCTGAGGAATGTTAGTATGTCCTCGCATGTCTGGGGAATGTTAGTATGTCCTCACATGTCCTCAAATGTCTGAGGAATGTTGGTATGTCTCATATCATATCATACCCTAACATTCCAGTTGAGTGCTATCATACCCTAACATTCCAGATGGGTGCTATCATACCCAAACATTCCAGATGGGTGCTATCATACCCTAACATTCCAGATGGGTGCTATCATACCCTAACATTCCAGTTGAGTTCTATCATACCCTAACATTCCAGTTGAGTACTATCATGCCCTAACATTCCAGATGGGTGCTATCATACCCTAACATTCCAGATGGGTGCTATCATACCCTAACATTCCAGTTGAGTGCTATCATACCATAACATTCCAGATGGGTGCAATCATACCCTAACATTCCGGTTGGGTGCTATCATACCCTAACATTCCAATTGAGTGTTATCATACCCTTACATTCCAGTTGGGTGGTATCATACCCTAACATTCCAGTTGAGTGCTATCATATCCTAACATTCCATCTGGGTGCTATCACACTCTAACATTCCAGTTGCGTGCTATCATACCCTAACATTCCAGTTGAGTGCTATCATACCCTAACATTCCAGTTGAGTGCTATCATACCCTAACATTCCAATTGAGTGCTATCATACCCTAACATTCCAGTTGAGTGCTATCATACCCTAACATTCCAATTAAGTGCTATCATACCCTAGCATTCCAATTGAGTGTTATCATACCCTAACATTCCAATTGAGTGTTATCATACCCTAACATTCCAATTGAGTGTTATCATACCCTAACATTTCAGTTGAGTGCTATAATGTCCTAACATTCTAGTTGAGTGCTATCATACCGTAACATTCCAATTGACTGCTATCATACCCTAACATTCCAGTTGGGTACTGTTATACCTAAACATTCGACCCGGTGAGACACTGGTAAAATATGTGTTAGACAGACAAATCCAGTTGCAAAATTCCCCAAATAATCTTCGACTTATTGTTATGACTACACTGCCCCAGCCGGAGCCTCAGCTACACTGCCCCAGCCGGAGCCTCAGCTACACTGCACCAGCAGCAGCCTCAACTACACTGCACCAGCCGGAGCCTCAGCTACACTGCACCAGCAGCAGCCTCAACTACACTGCCCCAGCCGGAGCCTCAGCTACACTGCACCAGCCGGAGCCTCAGCTACACTGCACCAGCAGCAGCCTCAACTACACTGCACCAGCCGGAGCCTCAGCTACACTGCACCAGCAGCAGCCTCAGCTACACTGCACCAGCCGGAGCCTCAGCTACACTGCACCAGCAGCAGCCTCAACTACACTGCACCAGCCGGAGCCTCAGCTACACTGCACCAGCAGCAGCCTCAACTACACTGCACCAGCCGAAGCCTCAACTACACTGCACCAGCCGAAGCCTCAACTACACTGCACTAGCCGGAGCCTCAACTACACTGCACCAGCCGGAGCCTCAACTACACAGCACCAGCCGGAGCCTCAACTACACAGCACCAGCCGGAGCCTCAACCACACAGCACAAGCCACAGCCTCAACCACACAGCACCAGCCACAGCCTCAACCACACAGCACCAGCCACAGCCTCAACCACACAGCACCAGCCACAGCCTCAACTACACTGCACCAGCCGCAGCCTGAACCACACAGCACCAGCCACAGCCTCAACCACACAGCACCAGCCACAGCCTCAACCACACAGCACCAGACACAGCCTCAACCACACTGCGCCAGCCACAGCCTCAACCACACAACACCAGACACAGCCTCAACCACACTGCACCAGACACAGCCTCAACCACACAGCACCAGCCACAGCCTCAACCACACAGCACCAGCCACAGCCTCAACCACACAGCACCAGCCACAGCCTCAACTACACAGCACCAGACACAGCCTCAACCACACAGCACCAGCCGCAGCCTCGACTACACAGCACCAGACACAGCCTCAACCACACTGCACCAGACACAGCCTCAACCACACTGCACCAGACACAGCCTCAACTACACAGCACCAGCCACAGCCTCAACTACACAGCACCAGCCACAGCCTCAACTACACAGCACCAACTGAAGCCTCAACTTTTTTAATAAAGTTTCAAAATTGGTACCTAAAAAAAGACCAATTCCAATCACAAGCTTCTTCAGGTAAACTACACCAGCCCTGAAAGTTTCCTACTGATTTATAGAGTCATTCTCATCCTATTACCCACAACCCTTCAGTTTGCTCCATTTATATATATATATATATATATATATATATATATATATATATATATATATATATATATATATATATATATATATATATATATATATGATATATACATATATGAAAATTCTTCATGCAATCTCTAAGAATTAATATGTAAAACAAAAACAATCGTTCCACAAAAAAGTACGAAGTAAGGTTTGGGTAACGAGGCAGTTGGGCTGTTAGGAGGCACAGAGAGGCACAGTGTTGACTGTCTTCACACTTTATTGATCTAATGACTTTATTATTCCTCTCCTGTGTGTTTGTTGCTGTTTTTGTTCGACTGTGTATGTAATGTTGCTGGTGTTATCTGGTGTGTGTAGTTCATTGTTGTTTTTTTACTGATTGTGTTGGTGTAGCTGTTTGTTGAGTGTTGTGCTAGTCGTTATAGCTGAGTGTTTGTTGCTGTAGTTGTTTACAATACATTTTTTCTGTATTTATTTTGGGTTTATAGCTGTAGTTGTTTGGTGGTTTATCGCTGAATTTGTTTGGGAATTTGTTGAGCGTATGCGTATAATTGTTCGGGTGAATTTGTTGCTGTAGTTGTTGAGTGTGTGTGTCGTTGTTGTCATCGGGGAATTTGCTGCTGTGGTTATTTGGGTGTTATTTTTTTGCTATAATTGTTTAGTTGTTTGTTTATTGATTAGTTGTTTGGGTGTTTCTTGATGTAGTTGTCTTGTTATTGTTTACTGTGTAAGGTTAGTCTTGTGTAGGGATGGTCTGCTAAAGTTACTGTTGCTGCTGGCTACACCGCTGAGTGAAGCTGCTGCTGCTGCTGCTGCTGCTGCTGCTGCTGCTGCTGCTGCTGGCTGCGCAGCTGAGTGATGCTGCTGCTGCTGCTGCTGGCTACACCGCTGAGTGAAGCTGCTGCTGCTGCTGCTGCTGTTGGCTGCCCAGCTGAGTGATGCTGCTGCTGTTGGCTGCGCAGCTGAGTGATGCTGCTGCTGTTGGCTGCATAGCTGAGTGAAGCTGCTGCTGCTGCTGCTGCTGGCTGCGCAGCTGAGTGATGCTGCTGCTGCTGCTGCTGGCTACACCGCTGAGTGAAGCTGCTGCTGCTGCTGCTGCTGTTGGCTGCGCAGCTGAGTGATGCTGCTGCTGTTGACTGCATAGCTGAGTAAAGCTGCTGCTACTGCTGGCTACACCGCTGAGTGAAGCTGCTGCTGCTGCTGCTGTTGGCTGCGCAGCTGAGTGATGCTGCTGCTGTTGGCTGCATAGCTGAGTGAAGCTGCTGCTACTGCTGGCTACACAGCTGAGTGAAGCTGCTGCTGCTGGTTACACAGCTGAGTGAAGCTGCTGGTGCTGCTGGTGATGCTGCTGGAGCTGCTGCTGGTGTTGCTGCTGCTGCTGGTGCTGCTGCTGGTGTTACTGCTGGTGCTGCTGCTGGTGCGGCTGCTGGGGCTGCTGCTGGTGGTGCTGCTGGTGCTGCTGGTGGTGCTGCTGGTGATGCTGCTGGTGGTGCTGGTGGTGGTGGTGCTGGTGGTGCTGCTGGTAGTGCTGCTGGTGGTGCTGTTGCTGCTGCTGGTGTTGCTGCTGGGGCTGCTGCTGGTGCTACTGCTGAGGCTGCTGGTGGTGGTGCTGCTGGTGATGCTGCTGGTGGTGCTGCTGGTGGTGCTGTTGCTGCTGCTGGTGCTGGTGCTGCTGCTGAGGCTGCTGCTGGTGCTGCTGCTGCTGCTGGGGCTGCTGCTGGTGCTCCTGGTGTTGCTCCTGGTGCTGATAGTCCTGCTGCTGGTGCTGCTGCTGGTGCTGCTGCTGGGGTTGCTGCTGCTGGTGCTGTTGCTGGTGCTGGTGCTGGTGCTGCTGCTGGTGGTGCTGGTGCTGGTGCTGCTGCTGGTGCTGCTGCTGGTGCTGCTGGTGCTGGTGCTGCTGGTGCTGCTGCTGCTGGTGCTGCTGCTGGTGCTTCTGCTGCTGGTGCTGCTGCTGGTGTTGCTGCTGCTGGTGCTGCTGCTGTGGCTGCTACTGGTGCTGCTGCTTTTGCTGGTGCTGCCGCTGGGGCTGCTGGTGGTGGTGCTGGTGGTGGTGCTGCTGGTGGTGGTGCTGGTGGTGGTGCTGGTGGTGGTGCTGGTGGTGGTGGTGCTGGTGGTGGTGCTGGTGGTGGTGCTGGTGGTGGTGCTGGTGGTGGTGCTGGTGCTGCTGCTGCTAGCTGCACAGGTTACGCAGCTTGGAAATCCTCGCACACCGTGGCGACCGTAATGTTACTCTTCCCTGTGAAGAAGTTGACCATGAGACGGAGTGCTGACCGACCAGGAGGGTGGTGCATACTCTAGCAGTGAGTATCTACCTCAACAATAATGAGAATATAATCAGTCACGCAGCGTTGTGGGGGAAGATGTACAAGGGGAGTGATGTGTGAAGGTCGGAGAGGTAACAGTGTGTGCCTCGGAAGCATTACTAGGAGGCCTCTGTTGTTCAGACACAACGCTGTGATTAACGGATGGAGGATCGAGCCTCCACCCCTGTTTGTGCTGGAGTACAACAAACTAAGTTTCACTTTGTAACCGACTGTAGTTCTGTTAGCTCACAAAGTCTGGTTTATCTTATTAACGTTCCTTTCATACATACACAAATAACCAGCATATAGCAGATTATTATTGGTATTATATTCAAGTGGAAGCGCTAAACCCGTAGGATTATACAGCGCCTGTGGGTGGTGGGGAGGGAAGGTATTCAGGTTTAATTCAGGGAACTGTAGAACAGATCCAATTCCCTAGATCAAGTGCCCCTTACCAGCGTCAAGGAACCTCCCTTGACGGGCGAACAGAGGAGAGAGGAGCTTACGACGACGTTTCGGTCCGACTTGGACCATTTCTAGTTTTGTTATAATTTGTAATTAAGAACATTAGAAGGGAGGAACACTGCAGCAGGCCTACTGGCCTGTACTAGGCAGGGCCATGTCAAGCTCAGACTAACAAAAATATCTACCCAACCCATTTTCAATGATACCCAAGGAATAAGCTATAGTAATCCCTGTTAAATGCTTTGATATTCCCTGTTAAAAGCTTTGATGATCCCTGTTAAAAGCTTTGATAACCCTTGTTAAAAGCTTTGATGATCCCTGTTTAAAGCTTTGATGATCCCTGTTTAAAGCTTTGATAACCCCTGTTAAAAGCTTTGATGATCTCTGTTTAAAGCTTTGATAACCCCTGTTGAAAGCTTTGATAACCCGTTGAAAGCTTTGATGATCCCTGTTTAAAGCTTTGATAACCCGGTTTCCAGTTATTATTGGTTGCAAGAACAGTAATGAAGATGAACTACAAATCAAGAATATGAGGATAATCTGAGCAGAGGATGTGGGAAGTGTGTGAAGTAGATGGTATAAAGCTGAGAAACAGCAGCAACTCACACTATCGGAAACCCATCATGTAATTCTTGAAAGTTAGCGTCTTACTCAGGCAATATTACCACTCAGGGTGGTGGCTGGGCTGGTGGGTGGCAGCCGGGGTGATGGGTGGTAGCTGGGGTGATGGGTGGCAGCTGGGGTAATGGGTGGCAGTTGGGGTGATGGGTGAAGGTTGGGGCGTTGGAAGGAGGCTGGAGTGGTAGCTGGTGGCTAGGATGGTGATGGAGGTGGTGCGCAGAGGCTGGGCTGTGATGGGTGGAGGCTGGCTTTGTGGGTAGTAACTGTGGCGGTGGGCGGTAACTGTGTCAGTGGGTGGCAGCCGTGGTGGTTTATGGTAACTATGGTAGTGGATGGTAAATGTAGTGTTGGGTGGTAACTGTGGTGTTGGGTGGTAACTGTGATGGTGGGTGGTAGCTGTGGTTGTGGGTGGTAACTGTGGTAGTGGGTGGTAACTGTGGTAGTGGGTGGTAACTGTGGTAGTGGGTGGTAACTGTGTTACGCACTGACTTTCTTGGGTTATCCTGGGTGGCTAACCCTCCGGGGTTAAAAATCCGAACGAAATCTTATCTCTTATCTAACTGTGGTAGTGGGTGGTAACTGTGGTCGTGGGTGGTGACCGTGACACTCAGTCACCCTCGTCTCCCACTCGCCCCGCTACAGCTCTTAATGATCTCTTGGCATCAAGAAGGATATCCCATGGAAGGTTTCTTCAGGGCTGGGCTAAGCCTCTTTACCCAGACTTCAGGCGTCTCTGAACCTCGAGGAATTGCTTAGGTCATTAACTGAGGGGGGTCTTCTGAAGCTAGCTCCTGGGACCTTAAAATACTCACACACACACACACACACACACACACACACACACACACACACACACACACACACACACACACACACACACACACACACACACACACACACACATACACACAGAGGATCAAACAAAATATAGAGGGAACCCGTGGTACTACCAGGCCTACAGGAAGGCCAGAACAAGGCCGAAGAATATGAAAGAAATATAGATCTCTGAGGATCAAAGAAAACAGGGATGCAATGGGAAAAACAAAGAACAACTATACAGTAGTGCGAAGAGAAGTCGAGAGACAGTTTGAGAATAGCATAACAGAGAAGTTTGAAACGATAGCACAGCTGCTTCTTAGACATACAAGAAGAAAAAATAACTAATGGACCAAGTCTTAAGACTGAAGGAAGGAGGACAGGTAAGACTGAGAGAAGTGCAGAGAACTGAAGACAAAGTTTGACTTAAATGTTAATAGAAGAGCAAGAAATATGCCAGGTAGAACATAACCAACCACTGAATAACAAAGACAGGTAACACATGATGCCAGGTTAACATATGAACAACCACTGAACAATAATGCCAGGTAACCCATGAACAATCATTTAGTACCCTACGCAAGACAAACATTCACAGGAGAGGAAAAGGTGAAGATACAACGTGAAGACAGTCACAGCGACGGAACCTGACAAGGTGAGTACTTTGGCAGTAACAGAAGCAGCGGAAGCAGTGTGAGAGACTGCTAGTCTAGATCCTCAACAGTCGCTATACACCCCCAGTTACTGGTAGTTTAAGCTGTTGGTTGTGGTGGTAGTAGTAACGGTAGTGGAGTGCGGTAATGGTGGTTGGTGGTGGTGGTAGGAGCGGTAGTGGTGTGTAGTAATGGAGGTTGGTGGTGGTGGTAGCAACGGTAGTGGAGTGCGGTAATTGTGGTTGGTAGTCGTGGTAGCAACACTGGTAGTTTGTGGTGGTAGCAGCGGTGTGTGGTAATGGTGGTTGGTGACGGTGGTGGTAATGATAGTTGATGGTGGTGGGGGTGGCAGTAATGATGGTGATGGTGGGGGTGGTAGTAATGATGGTGATGGCAATGGTGGTAGTGGTGGTGGTAGTAGTGATGGTAATGGTGGTAGTGGTGATGATAGCAGTGATGGTAATGGTGGTGGTAGTAGTGATGGTAGTGGTGATGGTGGTGGTAGTGATGGTAATGGTGGTAGTGGTGATGGTAGTAGTGATGGGAATAGTGGTAGTGGTAGTAGTGATGGTAGTGGTGGTAGTGGTGATGGTAGTAGTGATGGTAATGGTGGTAGTGGTGGTGGTAGTAGTGATGGTAATGGTGATAGTGGTGGTGGTAGTAGTGATGGTAATGGTGATGGTGGTGGTAGTAGTGATGGTAATGGTGATAGTGGTGGTGGTAGTAGTGATGGTAATGGTGATAGTGGTGGTGGTAGTAGTGATGGTAATGGTGATAGTGGTGGTGGTAGTAGTGATGGTAATGGTGATAGTGGTGGTGGTAGTAGTGATGGTAATGGTGATAGTGGTGGTGGTAGTAGTGATGGTAATGGTGATAGTGGTGGTGGTAGTAGTGATGGTAATGGTGATAGTGGTGGTGGTAGTAGTGATGGTAATGGTGATAGTGGTGGTGGTAGTAGTGATGGTAATGGCGATAGTGGTGGTGGTAGTAGTGATGGTAGTGGTGATAGTGGTGGTGGTAGTAGTGATGGTAATGATAGTGGTGGTGGTAGTAGTGATGGTAATGGTGATAGTGGTGGTGATAGTAGTGATGGTAATGGTGATAGTGGTGGTAGTAGTAGTGATGGTAATGGTGATAGTGGTGGTGGTAGTAGTGATGGTAATGGTGATAGTGGTGGTGGTAGTAGTGATGGTAATGGTGGTAGTGGTGGTGGTAGTAGTGATGGTAATGGTGGTAGTGGTGGTGGTAGTAGTGATGGTAATGGTGATAGTGGTGATGGTAGTAGTGATGGTAATGGTGATAGTGGTGGTGGTAGTAGTGATGGTAATGGTGATAGTGGTGGTGGTAGCAGTGATGGTAATGGGGATAGTGGTGGTGGTAGTAGTGATGGTAATGGGGATAGTGGTGGTGGTAGTAGTGATGGTAATGGGGATAGTGGTAGTGGTGGTGGTAGTAGTGATGGTAATGGTGATAGTGGTGATGGTAGTAGTGATGGTAATGGTGATAGTGGTGGTGGTAGTAGTGATGGTAATGGGGATAGTGGTGGTGGTAGTAGTGATGGTAATGGGGATAGTGGTGGTGGTAGTAGTGATGGTAATGGGGATAGTGGTAGTGGTGGTGGTAGTAGTGATGGTAATGGTGATAGTGGTGATGGTAGTAGTAATGGTAATGGTGATGGTGGTGGTAGTAGTGATGGTAATGGGGATAGTGGTGGTGGTAGTAGTGATGGTAATGGTGGTAGTGGTGGTGGTAGTAGTGATGGTAATGGGGATAGTGGTAGTGGTGGTGGTAGTAGTGATGGTAATGGGGATAGTGGTGGTGGTAGTAGTGATGGTAATGGTGGTAGTGGTGGTAGTGGTGGTGGTAGTAGTGATGGTAATGGGGATAGTGGTGGTGGTAGCAGTGATGGTAATGGTGGTAGTGGTGGTGGTAGTAGTGATGGTAATGGTGATAGTGGTGGTGGTAGTAGTGATAGTAATGGGGATAGTGGTAGTGGTGGTGGTGGTAGTAGTGATGGTAATGTTGATAGTGGTGGTGGTAGTAGTGATGGTAATGGGGATAGTGGTAGTGGTGGTGGTAGTAGTAATGGTAATGGGGATAGTGGTAGTGGTGGTGGTAGTAGTGATGGTAATGTTGATAGTGGTGGTGGTAGTAGTGATGGTAATGGGGATAGTGGTAGTGGTGGTGGTAGTAGTGATGGTAATGTTGATAGTGGTGGTGGTAGTAGTGATGGTAATGGGGATAGTGGTAGCGGTGGTGGTAGTAGTGATGGTAATGGGGATAGTGGTGGGGGTAGTAGTGATGGTAATGGTGGTAGTGGTGGTGGTAGTAGTGATGGTAATGGTGATAGTGGTGGTGGTAGTAGTGATGGTAATGGGGATAGTGGTAGTGGTGGTGGTAGTAGTGATGGTAATGGTGATAGTGGTGGTGGTAGTAGTGATGGTAATGGTGGTAGTGGTGGTGGTAGTAGTGATGGTAATGGTGATAGTGGTGGTGGTAGTAGTGATGGTAATGGTGATAGTGGTGGTGGTAGTAGTGATGGTAATGGTGGTAGTGGTGGTGGTAGTAGTGATGGTAATGGGGATAGTGGTGGTGGTAGTAGTGATGGTAATGGTGATAGTGGTGGTGGTAGTAGTGATGGTAATGGTGGTAGTGGTGGTGGTAGTAGTGATGGTAATGGTGATAGTGGTGGTGGTAGTAGTGATGGTAATGGTGGTAGTGGTGGTGGTAGTAGTGATGGTAATGGGGATAGTGGTGGTGGTAGTAGTGATGGTAATGGGGATAGTGGTGGTGGTAGTAGTGATGGTAATGGTGGTAGTAGTGGTGGTGGTAGTAGTGATGGTAATGGTGGTAGTGGTGGTGGTAGTAGTGATGGTATTGGGGATAGTGGTGGTGGTAGTAGTGATGGTAATGGGGATAGTGGTGGTGGTAGTAGTGATGGTAATGGTGGTAGTAGTGGTGGTGGTAGTAGTGATGGTAATGGTGGTAGTGGTGGTGGTAGTAGTGATGGTAATGGTGGTAGTGGTGGTGGTAGTAGTGATGGTAATGGTGATAGTGGTGGTGGTAGTAGTGATGGTAATGGTGATAGTGGTGGTGGTAGTAGTGATGGTAATGGTGGTAGTGGTGGTAGTAGTAGTGATGGTAATGGTGATAGTGGTGGTGGTAGTAGTGATGGTAATGGTGGTAGTGGTGGTGGTAGTAGTGATAGTAATGGTGATAGTGGTGGTGGTAGTAGTGATGGTAATGGTGGTAGTGGTGGTGGTAGTAGTGATGGTAATGGTGGTAGTGGTGGTGGTAGTAGTGATGGTAATGGTGATAGTGGTGGTGGTAGTAGTGATGGTAATGGTGGTAGTGGTGGTGGTAGTAGTTATGGTAACGGTGGTAGTAGTGGTAGTAGTAGTGATGGTAATGGTGATAGTGGTGGTGGTAGTAGTGATGGTAATGGTGATAGTGGTGGTGGTAGTAGTGATGGTAATGGTGATAGTGGTGGTGGTAGTAGTGATGGTAATGGTGGTAGTGGTGGTGGTAGTAGTGATGGTAATGGGGATAGTGGTGGTGGTAGTTGTGATGGTAATGGTGGTAGTAGTGGTGGTAGTGATGGTAATGGTGGTAGTAGTGATGGTAATGGTGGTAGTAGTGATGGTAATGGTGGTAGTAGTGATGGTAATGGTGGTAGTAGTGGTAGTAGTGATGGTAATGGTGGTAGTAGTGGTAGTAGTGATGGTAATGGTGGTAGTAGTGATGGTAATGGTGATAGTGGTGGTGGTAGTAGTGATGGTAATGGTGATAGTGGTAGTAGTAGTAGTGATGGTAATGGTGATAGTGGTGGTGGTAGTAGTGATGGTAATGGTGGTAGTAGTGATGGTAATGGTGGTAGTAGTGATGGTAATGGTGATAGTGGTGGTGGTAGTAGTGATGGTAATGGTGGTAGTAGTGATGGTAATGGTGGTAGTAGTGATGGTAATGGTGGTAGTAGTGATGGTAATGGTGGTAGTAGTGGTAGTAGTGATGGTAATGGTGGTAGTAGTGATGGTAATGGTGGTAGTGGTGGTGGTAGTAGTGATGGTAATGGTGATAGTGGTGGTGGTAGTAGTGATGGTAATGGGGATAGTAGTGGTGGTAGTAGTGATGGTAATGGTGATAGTGGTGGTGGTAGTAGTGATGGTAATGGGGATAGTGATAGTGGTGGTGGTAGTAGTGATGGTAATGGTGATAGTGGTGGTGGTAGTAGTGATGGTAATGGTGATAGTGGTGGTGGTAGTAGTGATGGTGATGGTGGTAGTGGTGGTGGTAGTAGTAGTAGTAATAAATACATTAGCATCTATGGACAATATATAAATATAAAACAATAATTTCTGCCAGATAAAAAATTCCGAATACATTCTTCATTTTGTACAATTGTCTCATATAAAAAAAAAAAATATTTTTTCCTTTCTGTTCATTACTAAAAAATTGTAATTATTGATAACTGATATGTAAAAATATTCATTTTGAAAAGTCTTTGTAATACCTAAATAGGACTTTGTCCAAATTTTTAGCATTAATATCATAGGTAATAACAATGAATGTTTCCTTTGTTGAGAAACAACGAAACTGATGAGAAATAGACAAAATTATGCTGTTGTAATTTAGATAGACAGCAACCATGGAGGTACTACCCTCCTGTCCTGTGTAGAAGACTGGTAGACAGCAACCATGGAGGTACTACCCTCCAGTCCTGTGTACAAGCCTGGTAGACAGCAACCATGGAGGTACTACCCTCCTGTCCTGTGTAGAAGCCTGGTAGACAGCAACCATGGAGGTACTACCCTCCTGTCCTGTGTAGAAGCCTGGTAGACAGCAACCATGGAGGTACTACCCTCCTGTCCTGTGTAGAAGCCTGGTAGACAGCAACCATGGTGGTACTACCCTCCTGTCCTGTGTAGAAGCCTGGTAGACAGCAACCATGGAGGTACTACCCTCCTGTCCTGTGTAGAAGCCTGGTAGACAGCAACCATGGAGGTACTACCCTCCTGTCCTGTGTAGAAGCCTGGTAGACAGCAACCATGGTGGTACTACCCTCCTGTCCTGTGTAGAAGCCTGGTAGACAGCAACCATGGAGGTACTACCCTCCTGTCCTGTGTAGAAGCCTGGTAGACAGCAACCATGGAGGTACTACCCTCCTGTCCTGTGTAGAAGCCTGGTAGACAGCAACCATGGAGGTACTACCCTCCTGTCCTGTGTAGAAGCCTGGTAGACAGCAACCATGGTGGTACTACCCTCCTGTCCTGTGTAGAAGCCTGGTAGACAGCAACCATGGAGGTACTACCCTCCAGTCCTGTGTAGAAGCCTGGTAGACAGCAACCATGGAGGTACTACCCTCCTGTCCTGTGTAGAAGCCTGGTAGACAGCAACCATGGAGGTACTACCCTCCTGTCCTGTGTAGAAGCCTGGTAGACAGCAACCATGGAGGTACTACCCTCCTGTCCTGTGTAGAAGCCTGGTAGACAGCAACCATGGTGGTACTACCCTCCTGTCCTGTGTAGAAGCCTGGTAGACAGCAACCATGGTGGTACTACCCTCCTGTCCTGTGTAGAAGCCTGGTAGACAGCAACCATGGAGGTACTACCCTCCTGTCCTGTGTAGAAGCCTGGTAGACAGCAACCATGGTGGTACTACCCTCCTGTCCTGTGTAGAAGCCTGGTAGACAGCAACCATGGAGGTACTACCCTCCTGTCCTGTGTAGAAGCCTGGTAGACAGCAACCATGGAGGTACTACCCTCCTGTCCTGTGTAGAAGCCTGGTAGACAGCAACCATGGAGGTACTACCCTCCTGTCCTGTGTAGAAGCCTGGTAGACAGCAACCATGGAGGTACTACCCTCCTGTCCTGTGTAGAAGCCTGGTAGACAGCAACCATGGAGGTACTACCCTCCAGTCCTGTGTAGAAGCCTGGTAGACAGCAACCATGGAGGTACTACCCTCCTGTCCTGTGTAGAAGCCTGGTAGACAGCAACCATGGAGGTACTACCCTCCAGTCCTGTGTAGAAGCCTGGTAGACAGCAACCATGGAGGTACTACCCTCCTGTCCTGTGTAGAAGACTGGTAGACAGCAACCATGGAGGTACTACCCTCCTGTCCTGTGTAGAAGCCTGGTAGACAGCAACCATGGTGGTACTACCCTCCTGTCGTGTGTAGAAGCCTGGTAGACAGCAACCATGGAGGTACTACCCTCCTGTCCTGTGTAGAAGACTGGTAGACAGCAACCATGGAGGTACTACCCTCCTGTCCTGTGTAGAAGCCTGGTAGACAGCAACCATGGAGGTACTACCCTCCTGTCCTGTGTAGAAGCCTGGTAGACAACAACCGTGGTGGTACTACCCTCCTGTCCTGTGTAGAAGACTGGTAGACAGCAACCATGGAGGTACTACCCTCCTGTCCTGTGTAGAAGCCTGGTAGACAGCAACCATGGAGGTACTACCCTCCTGTCCTGTGTAGAAGACTGGTAGACAGCAACCATGGAGGTACTACCCTCCAGTCCTGTGTAGAAGCCTGGTAGACAGCAACCATGGAGGTACTACCCTCCTGTCCTGTGTAGAAGCCTGGTAGACAGCAACCATGGAGGTACTACCCTCCTGTCCTGTGTAGAAGCCTGGTAGACAGCAACCATGGAGGTACTACCCTCCTGTCCTGTGTAGAAGACTGGAAGACAGCAACCATGGAGGTACTACCCTCCTGTCCTGTGTAGAAGCCTGGTAGACAGCAACCATGGAGGTACTACCCTCCTGTCCTGTGTAGAAGCCTGGTAGACAGCAACCATGGAGGTACTACCCTCCTGTCCTGTGTAGAAGCCTGGTAGACAGCAACCATGGAGGTACTACCCTCCTGTCCTGTGTAGAAGCCTGGTAGACAGCAACCATGGAGGTACTACCCTCCTGTCCTGTGTAGAAGACTGGTAGACAGCAACCATGGAGGTACTACCCTCCTGTCCTGTGTAGAAGCCTGGTAGACAGCAACCATGGAGGTACTACCCTCCTGTCCTGTGTAGAAGCCTGGTAGACAGCAACCATGGTGGTACTACCCTCCTGTCCTGTGTAGAAGCCTGGTAGACAGCAACCATGGAGGTACTACCCTCCTGTCCTGTGTAGAAGCCTGGTAGACAGCCACCATGGAGGTACTACCCTCCTGTCCTGTGTAGAAGCCTGGTAGACAGCAACCATGGTGGTACTACCCTCCTGTCCTGTGTAGAAGCCTGGTAGACAGCAACCATGGTGGTACTACCCTCCTGTCCTGTGTAGAAGCCTGGTAGACAGCAACCATGGAGGTACTACCCTCCAGTCCTGTGTAGAAGCCTGGTAGACAGCAACCATGGTGGTACTACCCTCCTGTCCTGTGTAGATGCCTGGTAGACAGCAACCATGGAGGTACTACCCTCCTGTCCTGTGTAGAAGCCTGGTAGACAGCAACCATGGTGGTACTACCCTCCTGTCCTGTGTAGAAGACTGGTAGACAGCAACCGTGGTGGTACTACCCTCCTGTCCTGTGTAGAAGCCTGGTAGACAGCAACCATGGAGGTACTACCCTCCTGTCCTGTGTAGAAGCCTGGTAGACAGCAACCGTGGTGGTACTACCCTCCTGTCCTGTGTAGAAGCCTGGTAGACAGCAACCATGGAGGTACTACCCTCCTGTCCTGTGTAGAAGCCTGGTAGACAGCAACCGTGGTGGTACTACCCTCCTGTCCTGTGTAGAAGCCTGGTAGACAGCAACCATGGAGGTACTACCTTCCTGTCCTGTGTAGAAGCCTGGTAGACAGCAACCATGGTGGTACTACCCTCCTGTCCTGTGTAGAAGACTGGTAGACAGCAACCATGGAGGTACTACCCTCCTGTCCTGTGTAGAAGCCTGGTAGACAGCAACCATGGTGGTACTACCCTCCTGTCCTGTGTAGAAGCCTGGTAGACAGCAACCATGGTGGTACTACCCTCCTGTCCTGTGTAGAAGCCTGGTAGACAGCAACCATGGAGGTACTACCCTCCTGTCCTGTGTAGAAGCCTGGTAGACAGCAACCGTGGAGGTACTACCCTCCTGTCCTGTGTAGAAGCCTGGTAGACAGCAACCATGGAGGTACTACCCTCCTGTCCTGTGTAGAAGCCTGGTAGACAGCAACCATGGAGGTACTACCCTACTGTCCTGTGTAGAAGCCTGGTGGGACAGCAACCGTGGAGGTACTACCCTCCTGTCCTGTGTAGAAGCCTGGTAGACAGCAACCGTGGTGGTACTACCCTCCTGTCCTGTGTAGAAGCCTGGTAGACAGCAACCATGGAGGTAGTACCCTCCTGTCCTGTGTAGAAGCCTGGTAGACAGCAACCGTGGTGGTACTACCCTCCTGTCCTGTGTAGAAGACTGATAGACAGCAACCATGGAGGTACTACCCTCCTGTCCTGTGTAGAAGCATGGTAGACAGCAACCATGGAGGTACTACCCTCCTGTCCTGTGTAGAAGCCTGGTAAACAGCAACCATGGAGGTACTACCCTCCTGTCCTGTGTAGAAGCCTGGTAGACAGCAACCATGGAGGTACTACCCTCCTGTCCTGTGTAGAAGCCTGGTAGACAGCAACCATGGAGGTACTACCCTCCTGTCCTGTGTAGAAGCCTGGTAGACAGCAACCATGGAGGTACTACCCTCCTGTCCTGTGTAGAAGCCTGGTAGACAGCAACCATGGAGGTACTACCCTCCTGTCCTGTGTAGAAGCCTGGTGGGACAGCAACCGTGGAGGTACTACCCTCCTGTCCTGTGTAGAAGCCTGGTAGACAGCAACCGTGGTGGTACTACCCTCCTGTCCTGTGTAGAAGACTGGTAGACAGCAACCATGGAGGTACTACCCTCCTGTCCTGTGTAGAAGCCTGGTAGACAGCAACCATGGAGGTACTACCCTCCTGTCCTGTGTAGAAGCCTGGTAGACAGTAACCATGGTGGTACTACCCTCCTGTCCTGTGTAGAAGACTGGTAGACAGCAACCATGGAGGTACTACCCTCCTGTCCTGTGTAGAAGCCTGGTAGACAGCAACCATGGAGGTACTACCCTCCTGTCCTGTGTAGAAGCCTGGTAGACAGCAACCATGGAGGTACTACCCTCCTGTCCTGTGTAGAAGACTGGTAGACAGCAACCATGGAGGTACTACCCTCCTGTCCTGTGTAGAAGCCTGGTAGACAGCAACCATGGAGGTACTACCCTCCTGTCCTGTGTAGAAGCCTGGTAGACAGCAACCATGGAGGTACTACCCTCCTGTCCTGTGTAGAAGCCTGGTAGACAGCAACCGTGGTGGTACTACCCTCCTGTCCTGTGTAGAAGACTGGTAGACAGCAACCATGGAGGTACTACCCTCCTGTCCTGTGTAGAAGCCTGGTAGACAGCAACCATGGAGGTACTACCCTCCTGTCCTGTGTAGAAGCCTGGTAGACAGCAACCATGGAGGTACTACCCTCCTGTCCTGTGTAGAAGCCTGGTAGACAGCAACCGTGGTGGGACTACCCTCCTGTCCTGTGTAGAAGACTGGTAGACAGCAACCATGGAGGTACTACCCTCCTGTCCTGTGTAGAAGCCTGGTAGACAGCAACCATGGAGGTACTACCCTCCTGTCCTGTGTAGAAGCCTGGTAGACAGCAACCATGGAGGTACTACCCTCCTGTCCTGTGTAGAAGACTGGTAGACAGCAACCATGGAGGTACTACCCTCCTGTCCTGTGTAGAAGACTGGTAGACAGCAACCATGGAGGTACTACCCTCCTGTCCTGTGTAGAAGCCTGGTAGACAGCAACCATGGAGGTACTACCCTCCTGTCCTGTGTAGAAGACTGGTAGACAGCAACCATGGAGGTACTACCCTCCTGTCCTGTGTAGAAGCCTGGTAGACAGCAACCATGGAGGTACTACCCTCCTGTCCTGTGTAGAAGACTGGTAGACAGCAACCATGGAGGTACTACCCTCCTGTCCTGTGTAGAAGCCTGGTAGACAGCAACCATGGAGGTACTACCCTCCTGTCCTGTGTAGAAGCCTGGTAGACAGCAACCATGGAGGTACTACCCTCCTGTCCTGTGTAGAAGCCTGGTAGACAGCAACCGTGGTGGTACTACCCTCCTGTCCTGTGTAGAAGCCTGGTAGACAGCAACCATGGAGGTACTACCCTCCTGTCCTGTGTAGAAGCCTGGTGGGACAGCAACCATGGAGGTACTACCCTCCTGTCCTGTGTAGAAGCCTGGTAGACAGCAACCATGGAGGTACTACCCTCCTGTCCTGTGTAGAAGCCTGGTAGACAGCAACCGTGGAGGTACTACCCTCCTGTCCTGTGTAGAAGCCTGGTAGACAGCAACCGTGGAGGTACTACCCTCCTGTCCTGTGTAGAAGCCTGGTAGACAGCAACCATGGAGGTACTACCCTCCTGTCCTGTGTAGAAGCCTGGTAGACAGCAACCATGGAGGTACTACCCTCCTGTCCTGTGTAGAAGCCTGGTAGACAGCAACCATGAAGGTACTACCCTCCAGTCATGCACACTAAGCTGGTAAACAACAACCCTCCAGGGAGGTACTATTCTCCAGTCAAATAAGTGCAAAGTGGAAACCTGGTAAACGTTTTACACTCTGGCAGGATGGCTGGAATTTCTGGTCCCTTGAAATATCAGATGACCGATAACTCCTACAAACTTATACTTACATTCAGCATAAACATGGTTTCACTTTCCTGAGTTTTTCCCCAGAGTTTCTGCCGCCACTCTTACATGTCTTTTCCAGTTTAAGAGTTCTGGTCTGAGACCGAGCCGCAGAGGCGATTTTCCAATAAGAACGTATAGAAAGAGATAACGTGCTTGCACACTACACCACAACATCACCAGTACTGTACCATCACAACACCAGTACTGTACCATCACAACACCAGTACTGTACCATCACAACACCAGTACTGTACCATCACAACACCAGTACTGTACTATCACAACACCAGTACTGTACCATCACAACACCAGTACTGTACCATCACAACACCAGTACTGTACCATCACAACACCAGTACTGTACCATCACAACACCAGTACTGTACTATCACAACACCAGTACTGTACTATCACAACACCAGTACTATACCATCACAACACCAGTACTGTACCATCACAACACCAGTACTGTACCATCACAACACCAGTACTGTACCATCACAACACCAGTACTGTACCATCACAACACCAGTACTGTACCATCACAACACCAGTACTATACCATCACAACACCAGTACTGTACCATCACAACACCAGTACTGTACTATCACAACACCAGTACTGTACCATCACAACACCAGTACTGTACTATCACAACACCAGTACTGTACCATCACAACACCAGTACTGTACTATCACAACACCAGTACTGTACCATCACAACACCAGTATTGTACCATCACAACACCAGTACTGTACCATCACAACACCAGTACTGTACCATCACAACACCAGTACTGTACCATCACAACACCAGTACTGTACCATCACAACACCAGTACTGTACCATCACAACACCAGTACTGTACCATCACAACACCAGTACTGTACCATCACAACACCAGTACTGTATCATCACAACACCAGTACTGTACCATCACAACACCAGTACTGTACCATCACAACACCAGTACTGTACCATCACAACACCAGTACTGTACCATCACAACACCAGTACTGTACCATCACAACACCAGTACTGTACCATCACAACACCAGTACTGTACCATCACAACACCAGTACTGTACCATCACAACACCAGTACTGTACCATCACAACACCAGTACTGTACCATCACAACACCAGTACTGTACTATCACAATACCAGTACTGTACCATCACAACACCAGTACTGTACCATCACAACACCAGTACTGTACCATCACAACACCAGTACTGTATCATCACAACACCAGTACTGTACCATCACAACACCAGTACTGCACTATCACAACACCAGTGATGTACCATCACAACACCAGTACTGTACCATCACAACACCAGTACTGTACCATCACAACACCAGTACTGTATCATCACAACACCAGTACTGTATCATCACAACACCAGTACTGCACTATCACAACACCAGTGATGTACCATCACAACACCAGTACTGTACCATCACAACACCAGTACTGTACCATCACAACACCAGTACTGTACCATCACAACACCAGTACTGTACCATCACAACACCAGTACTGTACCATCACAACACCAGTACTGTATCATCACAACACCAGTACTGTACCATCACAACACCAGTACTGCACTATCACAACACCAGTGATGTACCATCACAACACCAGTACTGTACCATCACAACACCAGTACTGCACTATCACAACACCAGTATTGTACCATCACAACACCAGTACTTTACCATCACAACACCAGTATTGTACCATCACAACACCAGTACTGCACTATCACAACACCAGTGATGTACCATCACAACACCAGTACTGTACCATCACAACACCAGTATTGTACTATCACAACACCAGTATTGTACTTCACAACACCAGTATTGTACTATCACAACACCAGTATTGTACCATCACAACACCAGTACTGTACCATCACAACACCAGTACTGCACTATCACAACACCAGTATTGTACCATCACAACACCAGTACTTTACCATCACAACACCAGTATTGTACCATCACAACACCAGTACTGCACTATCACAACACCAGTACTGTACCATCACAACACCAGTATTGTACTATCACAACACCAGTATTGTACTTCACAACACCAGTATTGTACTATCACAACACCAGTATTGTACTATCACAACACCAGTACTGTACTATCACAACACCAGTACTGTACCATCACAACACCAGTACTGCATTATCACAACACCAGTGATGTACCATCACAACACCAGTACTGCACTATCACAACACCAGTACTGTACCATCACAACACCAGTATTGTACCATCACAACACCAGTACTGTACCATCACAACACCAGTACTGCACTATCACAACACCAGTATTGTACTATCACAACACCAGTATTGTACTATCACAACACCAGTATTTTACTATCACAACACCAGTACTGCACTATCACAATACCAGTACTGTACCATCACAACACCAGTACTGTACCATCACAACACCAGTACTGCACTATCACAACACCAGTATTGTACCATCACAACACCAGTACTGTAGCATCACAACACCAGTATTGTACCATCACAACACCAGTGCTGTACCATCACAACACCAGTACTGTACCATCACAACACCAGTACTGTACCATCACAACACCAGTACTGTACCATCACAACACCAGTACTGTACCATCACAACACCAGTACTGTACTATCACAACACCAGTACTGTACTATCACAACACCAGTACTGTACCATCACAACATCAGTACTGTACTATCACTACACCAGTACTGTACCATCACAACACCAGTACTGTACTATCACAACACCAGTACTGTACCATCACAACATCAGTACTGTACTATCACAACACCAGTACTGTACTATCACAACACCAGTACTGTACTATCACAACACCAGTACTGTACTATCACAACACCAGTATTGTACCATCACAACATCAGTATTGTACTATCACAACATCAGTACTGTACTATCACAACACCAGTACTGTACCATCACAACACCAGTACTGTACCATCACAACACCAGTACTGTACCATCACAACACCAGTATTGTACCATCACAACACCAGTACTGTACCATCACAACACCAGTACTGTACCATCACAACACCAGTATTGTACCATCACAACATCAGTATTGTACTATCACAACATCAGTACTGTACTATCACAACATCAGTACTGTACCATCACAACACCAGTATTGTACCATCACAACATCAGAATTGTACTATCACAACATCAGTATTGTACTATCACAACATCAGTACTGTACTATCACAACACCAGTACTGTACCATCACAACACCAGTACTGTACCATCACAACATCAGTATTGGAATATCACAACATCAGTATTGTACTATCACAACATCAGTACTGTACTATCACAACATCAGTACTGTACCATCACAACACCAGTATTGTACCATCACAACACCAGTACTGTACCATCACAACACCAGTACTGTACCATCACAACACCAGTACTGTACCATCACAACACCAGTACTGTACCATCACAACACCAGTACTGTACCATCACAACATCAGTACTGTACTATCACAACACCAGTACTGTACTATCACAACACCAGTACTGTACTATCACAACACCAGTGCTGTACTATCACAACGGTACTATACTATCACAACACTAGTACTGTACCATCACAACACCAGTATTGTACCATCACAACACCAGTATTGTACCATCACAACATCAGTACTGTACTATCACAACACCAGTACTGTACTATCACAACACCAGTACTGTACTATCACAACACCAGTGCTGTACTATCACAACGGTACTATACTATCACAACACTAGTACTGTACCATCACAACACCAGTATTGTACCATCACAACACCAGTATTGTACCATCACAACATCAGTACTGTACTATCACAACACCAGTACTGTACCATCACAACACCAGTACTGTACCATCACAACATCAGTACTGTACTATCACAACACCAGTACTGTACTATCACAACACCAGTACTGTACTATCACAACACCAGTGCTGTACTATCACAACGGTACTATACTATCACAACACTAGTACTGTACCATCACAACACCAGTATTGTACCATCACAACACCAGTATTGTACCATCACAACATCAGTACTGTACTATCACAACACCAGTGCTGTACTATCACAACGGTACTATACTATCACAACACCAGTACTGTACCATCACAACACCAGTATTGTACCATCACAACACCAGTATTGTACCATCACAACATCAGTACTGTACTATCACAACACCAGTACTGTACTATCACAACACCAGTACTGTACTATCACAACACCAGTGCTGTACCATCACAACACCAGTACTGTACTATCACAACACCAGTGCTGTACTATCACAACACCAGTACTGTACTATCACAACACCAGTACTGTACTATCACAACACCAGTACTGTACTATCACAACTCCAGTACTGTACTATCACAACACCAGTACTGTACTATCACAACACCAGTACTGTACTATCACAACACCAGTACTGTACTATCACAACACCAGTGCTGTACTATCACAACGGTACTATACTATCACAACACTAGTATCATACTATCACAACACCACAACTACAATATCCCAATACGTAAAACTATGAAAGATAGGCAGTAAACGCTGATGCAGTTCATCACTCCCACGTTAACAGGTAATGCCATTAATAAAAACGATGTTTCGCTCAGTGAGAGCTTCAAGTTACACAGAGACTTAGACTCTCCTTTATAAAGGCCAAGAGTTAGACACTAAGAGGAAGGCTGAGTTAAGCGACAGGGTGAGGGTATTTTTTACTGTATCTCTTCTACAAGCAATTATCCCAAGTGTAGTGTATGGAAATCATGGGCTGTCTTAGCTACACGTAACCCCCATAGACTCAGCCATCTCTCTGTAACCTAGAATCATCTCATCAGACATGTCTCTTCCACTTCTGCTCCAGGATTTCATCAGCCTTATCAAATTTTATGTTAAACTTAAATTCTCTTCTTTTCCTGACACCATACATGACTCAGAAGTCCCTATGTGTTAAGCGTTTGATGCACCGCACTTAGAAACCGCTGTTCATACCTGATGCATTGGAGTCA
>NC_091298.1:21567297-21574797 GCF_038502225.1 Cherax quadricarinatus
CAAAACCACATGATCGCTGGCCCCAAGGGGTCTTTCATATGTGATGTCCTCAATATCTGCACTACTCAAGGTGAATACTAAGTCCAGTCTTGCTGGTTCATCCTCTCCTCTCTCTCTTGTAGTGTCCCTTACGTGTTGGTACATGAAATTTTCCAGTACCACCTCCATCATCTTAGCCCTCCATGTATCTTGGCCCCCATGTGGCTCCAAGTTCTCCCATTCGATCTCCTTGTGGTTAAAGTCGCCCATGATCAGGAGCTTTGCCCTGCATGCATGAGCTCTTCTGGCCACTGCAGCCAGTGTGTCAACCATCGCTCTATTGCTCTCGTCATACTCTTGCCTTGGCCTCCTGCTGTTCTGTGGTGGGTTATACATCACTGTAATTATCACCTTGGGACCTCCAGAGTGAAGCATTCCCGCTATGCAATCACTTTCTTCTCCGCTGTCTCCTCTCTCCAGCTCATCAAAATTCCATCGGTGTTTGGTCAGCAATGCCACTCCTCCCCCCCCCTGTTCCTTCTGTCTTTCCTCAGGATCTGGTATCCCGTTGGGAAGATGGCATCTGTTATCATACCTGTAAGCTTGGTTTCTGTGATTGCTATGATGTCTGGTGATGCCTCTTTGACTCTTTCGTGCCACTCCTCCCACTTGTTTGTTATTCCATCAGCATTTGTGTACCATACCTTCAGTTTCCTTTCCAACACTGTGGTTTGGGGGGCCTGTGGGGGTGGGAGACCTGGCAGCATACTGTGGGATTCTATGGTTGGGGGTTGGGTGGAAGCTGTGGGTATGAATTGTATTGTGTGTTGGGATGGTGTGATAGGTTGTGGGGTTCTGAGGATAGTTGTGTGTGTGCTTGCTCTTGCTGCTCTGTTCTGCTCTGACTGACCTCTGCTGGTTCCATCCTTGTCTCCTTTCCTAGCTCCTTTCGCTTTTTTGTCCTCTCCCTCAGCTGCTGTCTCTCTTTTTGTGTTGTGTCTCTGTCTAGGAACACCTTCTTGTACTCTTCCGAGCTTCTCAACCGTGGTTTTTCTTGGAGGATCCTGTTCCACACTGTTTCTGTCCTGAGAATCAGCTTGATCGGTCGGTTTCTCCCCTTCAAGTACCCCCCTATTCTCTGAAAATTTACAATCTCATCCATGTCTTCTCCCCCTATTTCCGTGATGATTTTCTCAATCTCCTTTCTTTCTTCCTGCCGTCTTTCAGTGTGTGTCCTTTCCTCTCTCTCCCGAAACCCATGGATAAACACTGATTTTGCCCTTTCCTCCTCCCATTGCCTCTCCCTCTGTGACTCTGGTTCCTGTCTGTATGTTGTCATTTTCTTCCTTGATTTTTCCAGTGGCTCTTGGTAGCATGGTTGTGCCTCAGCATCCGACCTATCTCCCTCTCCATCTGCATCCATCTGCTCTTCCCTTCCACTCCCTGGCCCTTCTTTGCAGGCTGATAGGACCTTAGCATATTTCATATCTCCTTCCTTCCTGTTCAGCCTCTCAGCTTCGTATGGTGTGTCTTCTCTGGTCACTACCCTTGAGACTTGCTTCAGCCTGTTTACCTCAAATTCTAGGAGCTTTACCCTGGCTACTGCAGTTTCTGCTTGTGCCTCCCAATTCTTCGTCTCCTTCTCCAACCTCTTTTCCCATTTCACAGAGAGCTCTTTCTCCATTTTTTTCAGAAAGCTCCCCTAATTTTCTCTCCCATTCTTGCTCTATCCTTTTCCACTGCTCCTCCATCCATTCCTCCCTACCAGTACCATTGTCATCTGATCCCTGATTCCTGCGAGTCCCAACCATTTTTTTTTTTTTTTTTTTTTTTTTTTTTTTTAGTAAAAGATAAAGTGAAAAAGAAAAAGGGGGAGAAAGTGAGAGAGAGGGAGAAAGAGAGAGAAGGGGAGGGTAGAAGGAGGGGAAAAGGGGGAGAAAGTGAGAGAGAGAGGGAAAAGGTAAGAGAGAGGGGGGAGTGACAAAGGAAGAGAGGGAGAGAGAGAGAAGAGGAAGAGAGAGAGAAAGAGAGGAAGAGAGAGAGGGGGAGAGAGAGAGGGAGAGGGAGGGAGAGGGAGAGAGAGGAAGAGAGAGGAAGAGAGAAAGAGTGAGAGGAAGAGAGAGAGGAAGAGAGAGAGGAAGATGGAGAGGAAGAGAGGATGAGAGGAAGGGGAGAGAGAGAGAGAGAGAGAGAGAGAGAGGAAGATGGATCCTTAACCTTGTCAAACCCTGTGTAAAAAAAAAGAGAGGAGAGGAGAGGGAGAGAGGCGGGGGGGGGGGGAAGGAAGGGTTAGAGGGTCACTTCACAGGAAGGTGTGAAATCCTGTATATGGGTGTGTGTGTGTCTGTATGTGTATGTGTGTGTGTGTGTGTGTGTGTGTGTGTGTGTGTGTGTGTGTGTGTGTGTGTGTGTGTGTGTGTATGTGTACTCACCTAGTTGTACTCACCTAGTTGAGGTTGCAGGGGTCGAGTCCTAGCTCCTGGCCCCGCCTCTTCACTGGTCGCTACTAGGTCACTCTCCCGGAACCTTGAGCTTTATCATACCTCTGCTTAAAGCTATGTATGGATCCTGCCTCCACTACATCGCTTCCCAAACTATTCCACTTCCTGACTACACTGTGGCTGAAGAAATACTTCCTAACATCCCTGTGATTCATCTGTGTCTTCGACTTCCAACTGTGTCCCCTTGTTGCTGTGTCCCATCTCTGGAACATCCTGTCTTTGTCCATCTTGTCAATTCCTCTCAGTATTTTGTACGTCGTTATCATGTCCCCCCTATCTCTCCTGTCCTCCAGTGTCGCCAGGTTGATTTCCCTTAACCTCTGCTCGTAGGACATACCTCTTAGCTCTGGGACTAGTCTTGTTGCAAACCTTTGCACTTTCTCTAGTTTCTTTACGTGCTTTTCTAGGTGTGGGTTCCTAACATCCTGTCTCTGCCCACCTTGTCGATTCCTCTCAGTATTTTATATGTCGTTATCATAACTTACCTAACCTTATTACAACAAGCGAAATTAAATTTAGCCTAATCCAACTAAATATATTTTATATAAGGTTACAGTAACTTAATAATAAACAAACACAATGAAATATAATTTTTTCTTTGAGTTCAGAATGTTTTTTTGCGAAATTATTACATACACAAATTTTCGCTTGCCCTATTCGGCAAGAAGTGCGGAAGTGCGGAAGTGCGTTGCTATTTAAGCCAAAATCGCAAGTTTTACTTATTCGGCCCAACATATTATATATACATACATACATATATATATATATATATATATATATATATATATATATATATATATATATATATATATATATATATATATATATATATATATATATATATATATATATGTTCAGAGCAAGGAGACTCGTACGCAACGAGGTTCAGGATGTTTTTGTCACCAGTACGAAAAGTGACAAATTGTGTCAGAGGATTTTTGTTACGAGGACACAGGAAGGAAGACGGGTGGTGGGGTGAGTGTTCGCACTGTCTACACCTTCCAACACTTCACAGTTTTAGTTTCGCCCTTCACCAGCTGCAAGTAAAATAAGCATCGACGTTTGTAGCTATAATATCAGTTTCGGTAGTAGTAGTAGTAGTTATACTGGTAGCAGAATTAGTAACAATAATAATAGTAGTGGTGGCAGTAGTAGTAATATTAGTAGGTGTTGTCTTTCCGCGCGCGCGCGTGTGTATGTGTGTGTATGTGTGTGTGTGTGTGTGTACTCACCTAATTGTACTCACCTAATTGTGGTTGCAGGGGTCGAGACTCAGCTCCTGGCCCCGCCTCTTCACTGATCGCTACTAGGTCCTCTCTCTGCTTCCTGAGCTGTATCATACCTCTTCTTAAAACTATGTATGGTTCCTGCCTCCACTACTTCACTTGCTAGGCTATTCCACTTCCTGACAACTCTATGACTGAAGAAATACTTCCTAACGTCCCTGTGACTCGTCTGAGTCTTCAGCTTCCAGTTGTGACCCCTTGTCCCTGTGTCCCCTCTCTGGAACATCCTATCTCTGTCCACCTTGTCTATTCCCGCAGTATCTTGTATGTCGTTATCATGTCTCCCCTGACCCTTCTGTCCTCCAGTGTCGTCAGTCCGATTTCCCTCAACCTATCCTCGTACGACATTCCCCTGAGCTCTGGGACTAGCCTTGTTGCAAACCTTTGTACTTTCTCTATCTTCTTGACGTGCTTGACCAGGTGTGGGTTCCAGACTGGTGCTGCATGCTCCAGTATGGGCCTAACATATACAGTGTACAGTGTCTTGAACGATTCCTTATTAAGGTATCGGAACGCTATTCTCAGGTTTGCCAGGCGCCCGTATGCTGCAGCAGTTATTTGGTTGATGTGTGCCTCCGGTGATGTGCTCGGTGTTATGGTCACCCCAAGGTCTTTCTCCCTGAGTGAGGTCTGTAGTCTTTGTCCACCTAGCCTATACTCTGTCTGCGGTCTTCTTTGCCCCTCCCCAATCTTCATGACTTTGCATTTGGCTGGATTGAATTCGAGAAGCCAGTTACTGGACCACATGTCCAGTCTGTCCAGGTCTCTTTGCAGTCCTGCCTCATCCTCATCCGATTTAATTCTTCTCGTCAACTTCACATCATCTGCGGACAGGGACTCTTCAGAGTCTATTCCTTCCATCATGTCGTTCACATATATCAAAAATAGCACTGGTCCTAGAACTGACCCCTGTGGGACCCCGCTCGTCACAGGCGCCCACTGTGATACCTCTTCACGTACCATGACTCGTTGCTGCCTCCCTGTCAGGTATTCCCTTATCCATTGCAGTGCCCTCCCTGTTATATGCGCCTGATCCTCCATCTTCTGCACTAATCTCTTGTGGGGAACTGTGTCAAAGGCCTTCCTGCAGTCTAGGAAAACGCAATCTACCCACCCCTCTCTCTCGTGTCTTACTTCTGTTACCTTGTCATAAAACTCCAGGAGGTTTGTGATACACGATTTGCCTTCCATGAACCCATGCTGGTTTTCATTTATAATCTTGTTCCTTTCCAGGTGTTCGACCACTCTCCTCCTGAAAATCTTCTCCATGACTTTGCACACAATACATGTCAGAGACACAGGTCTGTAGTTTAGCGCCTCGTTTCTGTTTCCTTTCTTAAATATGGGGACTACATTAGCTGTCTTCCATTTCTCAGGTAGTTGCCCAGTTTCAAGGGATGTGTTGAAGATTGTGGTTAGAGGCACGCACAGCATCTCTGCTCCTTCTCTAAGGACCCATGGGGAGATGTTGTCCGGTCCCATCGCCTTTGAGGTGTCAAGGTCACTTAGGAGCTTTTTCACCTCTTCCTCAGTTGTTCCCTCTTGATGTTCCCTTTTGTGCTGTCTTCCCACAGCCCTTCCTGTCTCTACTGTAAAAACTGTGTGTGTGTGTGTGTGTGTGTGTGTGTGTGTGTGTGTGTGTGTGTGTGTGTGTGTGTGTGTGTGTGTGTGTGTGTGTGTGTGTGTGTGTGTTTGTGTGTGTGTACTCACCTAGTTGTACTCACCTAGATGAGGTTGCAGGGGTCGAGTCCAAGCTCCTGGCCCCGCCTCTTCACTGGTCGCTCCCTGAACAGTGAGCTTTATCATACCTCTGCTTAAAGCTATGTATGGATCCTGCCTCCACTACTTCGCTTCCCAAACTATTCCACTTCCTGGCTACTCTTGCTGAAGAAATACTTCCTAACATCCCTGTGATTCACCTGTGTCTTCAACTTCCAACTGTGTCCCCTTGTTGCTGTGTCCCATCTCTGGAACATCCTGTCTTTGTCCACCTTGTCAATTCCTCTCAGTATTTTGTAAGTCGTTATCATGTCCCCCCTTTCTCTCCTGTCCTCCAGTGTCGTCAGGTTGATTTCCCTTAACCTCTCCTCGTAGGACATACCTCTTAGCTTTGGGACTAGTCTTGTTGCAAACCTTTGCACTTTTTCTAGTTTCTTTACGTGCTTGGCTTGGTGTGGGTTCCAAACTGGTGCTGCATACTCCAATATGGGCCTAACGTACACGGTGTACAGGGTCCTGAACGATTCCTTATTAAGATGTCGGAATGCTGTTCTGAGGTTTGTAAGGCGCCCATGTGCTGCAGCTGTTATTTGGTTGATGTGCGCTTCAGGAGATGTACCTGGTGTTATACTCACCCCAAGATCTTTTTCCTTGAGTGAAGTTTGTAGTCTCTGGCCCCCTAGACTGTACTCCGTCTGCGGTCTTCTTTGCCCTTCCCCAATCTTCATGACTTTGCACTTGGTGGGATTGAACTCCAGGAGCCAATTGCTGGACCAGGTCTGCAGCCTGTCCAGATCCCTTTGTAGTTCTGCCTGGTCTTCGATCGAATGAATTCTTCTCATCAACTTCACGTCATCTGCAAACAGGGACACCTCGTAGTCTGTTCCTTCCGTCATGTCGTTCACAAATACCAGGAACAGCACTGGTCCTAGGAGTGACCCCTGTGGGACCCCGCTGGTCACAGGTGCCCACTCTGACATCTCGCCACGTACCATGACTCGCTGCTGTCTTCCTGACAAGTATTCCCTGATCCATTGTAGTGCCTTCGCTGTTATCCTTGCTTGGTCCTCCAGTTTTTGCACTAATCTCTTGTGGAACTGTGTCAAACGCCTTCTTGCAGTCCAAGAAAATGCAGTCCACCCACCCCTCTCTCCCTTGTCTTACTGCTGTCACCATGTCATAGAACTCCAGTAGGTTTGTGACACAGGATTTCCCGTCCTTGAAACCATGTTGGCTGCTGTTGATGAGATCATTTCTTTCTAGGTGTTCCACCATTCTTCTCCTGATAATCTTCTCCATGACTTTGCATACTATACATGTCAGTGACACTGGTCTGTAGTTTAGTGCTTCATGTCTGTCTCCTTTTTTAAAGATTGGGACTATATTTGCTGTCTTCCATGCCTCAGGCAATCTCCCTGTTTCGATAGATGTATTGAATATTGTTGTTAGGGGTACACATAGCGCCTCTGCTCCCTCTCTCAGGACCCATGGGGAGATGTTATCTGGCCCCATTGCCTTTGAGGTATCTAGCTCACTCAGAAGCCTCTTCATTTCTTCCTCGGTTGTGTGTACTGTGTCCAGCACTTGGTGGTGTGCCCCACCTCTCCGTCTCTCTGGAGCCCCTTCTGTCTCCTCTGTGAACACTTCTTTGAATCTCTTGTTGAGTTCATCACATACTTCACGGTCATTTCTTGTTGTCTCTCCTCCTTCCTTCCTTAGCCTGATTACCTGGTCCTTGGCTGTTGTTTTCCTCCTGATGTGGCTGTATAACAGTTCCGGGTCAGATTTGGCTTTCGCTGCTATGTCGTTTTCATATTGTCGTTGGGCCTCCCTTCTTATCTGTACATATTCGTTTCTGGCTCTACGACTGCTCTCTTTATTCTCCTGGGCCCTTTTGTGTGTGTATGTGTGTGTGTGTGTGTGTGCGTGTATGTGTGTATGTGTGTGTGTGTGTGTGTGTGTATGTGTGTGTGTGTGTGTGTGTGTGTGTGTGTGTGTGTGTGTGTGTGTGTGTG
>NC_091298.1:21577297-21579797 GCF_038502225.1 Cherax quadricarinatus
CAACAACAACAACAACAACAGCAACAACAACAACAACAGCAACAACAACAACAGCAACAACAACAACAACAGCAACAACAACAACAACAACAACAGTCACCAGTACAGCAGGAGGAGAAGCCGTGATAAATAGTTAAGTCAACATAACTGAACCATGTTGTTAAGTGATACATCACCCGGGGGACATTAGCCTCATATGTTGCTGAGAACACCCGCTCTACGCCTCAATATATTACATTTTTCCCCCCAGGGTCAATATTGCTACGGAACAGCTATAACAGAACACAGGTGAATAATGCAGTTGAATAACCAGAGTATACAAGATAATACTGAAGTGAGACAATAATAACGGGGCATAGATGGATAACGCAAATGAAGAACAAGTGTGAGACAATAATAACAGGACACAGATAAATAACGCAAATGAACAATCAGAGCAGAGAGTACAAGATAATACTGAAGTGAAGGAGTGTACGTACGAGTCGCGTGAAATATTGGAATATTTGTTTACCTACGCAAACAAAAAGCGTATGATAAAAAAAAAAAATAATGGAAATAAGATGGTAATGTAAAAGTATTGAGATTTTTGCATTAAAAATTTTGCTACTTAATTTTTTTTAAGTGCACACTTTTCTTTGTATTCTAAATAGAAGTAAGTGAAAATAACGAAAGACTTTGAATCTCTCTTTTCCGCTCTTCTCTCTCTGTCTCTCTCTCTCTCTCTCTCTCTCTCTCTCTCTCTCTCTCTCTCTCTCTCTCTCTCTCTCTCTCTCTCTCTCTCTCTCTCTCTCTCTCTCTCTGTCTCTCTCACTTTAAAACTCCACAAAAAAGTTCATTCAATAAAACTGATGCTTCCTCTTCCACTTATTCCTTGAGTATATCAGTCATGACAATGTATTCCCTAAAATAATAACTTAAGTAAGCTCTCAGCACTTGGTTATCTTATTTCCGAAACGTTCCGTCCACGAAGCAGGCTTCTTCAGTCGAACATAGAAATACTTAAAATAATAGAGACAGCTGAAGAAGATTCTGAGGTGTTCAGTCCCTCAACCTTGACAGTTGTTCAGTTCCACGACGTTGATCATTATGAAACTGTAGTAGAGTGACGGAGTGATATATACCGGACCAGAAGTGACCTGCGGTGGTAGAGATGAAGTTACAAGAGGTAGGGCCCACTTGCAGGCCTACTGCCCCAGTCTAGGCACGTCCTTCTCAAATTCAACCATCTCGAACACACATAAACATGCCAGTAAGTTGTAGAGCAGTACAGTGTACAAGGTGTTCACTGCACCAAGATACCGTAGTGTCGCTATGCCGGTGAGTATTATAATGGTGTACAGTACCGTAAAGTACATGAATTAGACACATTTGCAACATTTTTTTTTAATTTATTTCCGAGAAAATTCGCCTGCGTAGCAGGCTTCATCAGTAACATACAGAGGTGACTAAAATACTGAGACAGTTGAAGAGAGAGAGAGACGTGTTTAGTCCCTCGGTCAAAGTGGTACCTGGAATTTGTGCTTGAAATTTTCTGGCTATGGAACTTTAGCTATGTTGCTCGTAAATAAGCATTGTTTTGGCACCTTTGAGGTCGTTCCTTGTGATTACTCCAAGGTGTCTTTCCTTTCTTGTTTTGTCCGTCATTCTTCCATGGAGTACCTTGTTGAAAGCTTTCTGAAAATGCAGATATATTATATCTGTTGGGATCTTTACATTCAGTTTTTGAACTTGTAAATACAAAAAAATTCGAGTGTGTTAGGCATAATGTCTTGTTGCTGACAAGATAGTTAATGTGCTAGAATATTAACTATCTTGTCCATAATAAAAGTCTTCATCTGTTTACCTAAAATTAATGGTAAATAAGTTGGTGGAGCGATAGTTACGAAGCTGACGAGTAATATTGGAAAAGAGATGAGGAATGGAGTAACAGAGGACGAGAAGGCAAGGAGAAATATGGAGGAGAAAGAGAGAGGAGCGGATGTGTGAGAAGCGGTGACAATAGAGTGAAAAATTGAGTGAGTGAGAAAGTCTGGAAGAGGAGGAGAAGTAGAAGCGGAAGCAAGAGGAAGAGGAGGAGGAAGAGGAAAAGGGTTGAGAGACGAGAAGGTTGGGGAAGAAAGCTGCGGTATGAGAGGACACACACGGAAAGGCTGCGGTGCGAGAGGAAGAGAGGAAGGAGGTGGAGGAGCAAGAGGAATAGGAGGTGGAAAAGAAGGAGGAGGAGGAGGAGGAGAAGGAGAACGAGGAGGAGGAAAGAGGAAAAAGGTGTGTGGCAGGAGGTTGGCCTTTTATGTTGTTCTGTCGTCTAGTGATGGTCTTCTTGTATTGCCTCTCATACATGAAGGGTGAGAAGCAGTGCCTCCTGGCACTCTCTTATGTGGCACTGATGCCGCCTTCTGCGTCTCCTGTATTCTCATTCATACAAGGCACCGCCCCTGCCTGTCTGTCTGCCTGAGTGCCTATTTGCCTATCTGCCCGTCTGTCTGTCTGGGTGCCCGTG
>NC_091298.1:21584797-21622297 GCF_038502225.1 Cherax quadricarinatus
TCTGGTGATAACAACATCACAGAACTCTGATGACAGCAGCAACACAGAACTCTGGTGATAGCAGCAACACAGAATTCTGGTGATAGCAGGAACACAGAACTCTGGTGATAGCAGCAACACAGAACTCTGGTGACAGCAGCAACACAGAACTCTGGTGACAGCAGCAATACAGAACTCTGGTGACAGCAGCAACACAGAACCCTGGTGATAGCAGCAGCTCAGAACTCTGGTGATAGCAGCAACACAGAACACTGGTGATAGCAGCAACACAGAACTCTGGTGATAGCAGCAACACAGAACTTTGGTGATAGCAGCAACACACATCTCTGGTGATAGCAGCAACACAACTCTGGTGACAGCAGCAACACAGAACACTGGTGATAGCAGCAACACAGAACACTGGTGATAGCAACAGCACAGTACTCTGGTGATAGCAGCAACTCAGAACTCTGGTGATAGCAACAACACAAAACTTTGGTGGCAGCAGCAACACAGAACTCTGGTGATAGCAACAACACAGAACTCTGGTGACAGCAGCAACATAGAACTCTGGTGATAGCAGCAACACAGAATTCTGGTGACAGCAGCAACACAGAACACTGGTGATAGCAAGAACACAGTACTCTGGTGACAGCGGCAACACAGAACTCTGGTGATAGAAACAACATAGAACTCTATTGATAGCAGCAACATAGAACTCTGGTGATAGCAGCAACACAGAACTCTGGTGACAGCAGCAACACAGAACTCTGTTGATAGCAGCAACACAGAACTCTGGTGATAGCAGCAACACAGAACTCTGGTGATAGCAAGACAGAACTCTGGTGATAGCAGCAACACAGAACTCTGGTGACAGCAGCAACTCGGAACTCTTGTCTTTTCAAACAGCTCTGTGAAGACACAGATTTAGAACACGAAGCTCTCCTCTCTCTGCAAAGTTCTCTTCTTTACCTGAGGTTACCCTGTGAATTAAGTTCTGGAACTTGGCTGACAGCTTTAAGTTGTTCCTGGAGAAGCAAGGTCCATAAGGATGATCTCCTGAATTACTTAATTGATGAGAACTGTGCCTTGCATATATAGAGGAGATATCTGAACAACTGAATAAGCTGAATCTGAAGGTACAAGGTGAAGGAACAGCAGTGTTTTGCTCCGTGGATGGTTGTAGTGCATTTCTTAAGTCACTTGTGGTGAAACGTTTCCTTTAATAAATGTCCTGAACTGTACAGAAGTGTCTTTTTCTACAACTTGCGGGTATTACCATACCTTTTCTTATTTCTTGACGAGCTAGCGAACTGACAAGCGAAAAAAAATATATTTCCACATGATACAATGTACAGAGATGGCTGACATTTGGTTGTGCATGCAGAAAGTCATTGGTTATGCAGAGCAATAAGGGAAATATTGCTGTGTTGGATGTTTCAACTGTTCTCTCAACACTGACATCAATCAACCCCTTTTATTCTCGTGGAGTGAACTCAAGACGTACGTCCAATAATTTGAGGAGGAAGACATAAATTTAGTGAGACATCTTTTCTCCGGTACTCTCAGAGTTGCTACAACTCCTCGGAAGGATCAGAAAGAATTTTTTCATCCCACAAAACTATTCTTCCTCTAATGATCGAGCTCAAGGAAAGGCATTGACTGTGTTCTGGTCTTCAGTGTATCAGTCTTGTTTAGTGGTCAACGAGACTTGACTAAGAATCCCATCGACACTATCTACAACGTATTTACGGGTCAGGTTTACCATTCTTCCACAAATACAGAATAAAAGTCGGAAGAGATTTGATGTGGGCTGAGATGTGACATGTTTCTGGTCCATAACAGTCTCACTGTGTAACACAATCCAATTTTGTAACGCAAACTTTGTAACACAGCCTAACTATATAATAACCAAACTTCGTAACACAACCTCACTTTGTCCATAACATAACCTTTTTCAATCATTTTTTATCTCTAGGCTGTACACTAACAGCTTCATTCAAGGCAGGTGAAATCTTATCTAGAGAATATACAGAGAGAACCTTAACTGCACATGTAAGTTCCGTCCGTCAAAACCTTAATTACTGGGAAAACTTGGAGTCACTTGACCTGTACTCACTGGAGCGCAGGAGAGAGAAATTCAGTACAATCTACATCTGGAATGCTGTATAGTCCTTGTGGCTTAGCGCTTCTTTTTGATTATAATAATAATAATACATCTGGAACATCTTAGAGGGACTGGTCCCAAATCTATACACAGAACTCACTCCCTACGAAAGCAAGACTTGGCAGACGATGCAACATACCCCCAATGTATATATACTTGGGTGAACAATAAGCACAGCGGCTCATCTGGCTTCCCAGGTACCCATGTACTGGTAGGTGAACGAGAACAGCAGCTCACCTGGTTCCCCAGGTACCTAAGTACTGGTAGGTGAACAGAGTGGCTGTTGCACCTCTGAAAAGGACGCAATAAATATTATGTATATATATTTTTTCATATAATATTATATTGCTGACGTTTTTTTGCTAATAGCTAAAATGGAAATATCATACTTTAAATTATTATTTGACTTACTTTATTAGCTTATGTATGTAGGTAGGATGTAACAACTACACCTCTCACTGTGCTCGTTGGTGCTAACTACCTGCTGGGTTGTTTCGCAGTTCGTACCAGCAGATATATGTCACCTGACGTTGTATTTCTCGCTGTTTCTGGTAGTGGTGACACTTCCTTCTCTGCTCTGTCTGGCAGGACACTGCTCTCCTCAGTTCGTGTTATTTGGTCTCTGTTTTTGGTAGACTGTCTCTTCTGGTGAGCTGGGACATACATCTCATATCTCTGTGCAGCTCTGTTCATATATAATTATTTAGATTTAGTGATATTTTGAAGTTTTTAGAAGTTGTGTGTCGTGGAGACACTATATCTCTATATCGGGAATTTGGAATTGCTAAACTCAGTTTCAGTAATAAGGGAGTTTTATGCCTTTGTGTAAGATCTGTTGAAGGTCCACAGTTAGAGTCGTTTTGTTCTCCTTGATTCCTTGCCTGACGCTGTGCTGTTCACTGCTGCTTCGAACATTACTGCTGTTTGGCAAATGGGTCGTCATATTGTTCAAACAAACTGTTTGAGTGTTTCGGTGGTCCAGAAGTTAGCTTAATTAGGCACTTGTTGTTTTCACATTCTAAGTCTACGTCGAGTCAATCCGAGTACTCACACAAACACACACACTTAGCATTACTCTTGTACTTACGAGTACATCTCATCATAGCAACGTACCATACGGCACATATTAATAGTACAGAATCTTATCAAATGTGTCCATAGCACCATATGATTATATACACAGAATAACTATATAATTATACTAAATTATACTCAAAGGGTTGTTATGAGCTAATCTCCTTAATTATCCAAGTTACATTAACCATAATTATTACCACCTAGACAACTTTGTTATTAAAGATCTCAACTTTTATTTCGTTGGATTGTATTCATTCAGTTGTAATCCAAAAGTGCTATTTAGAAGCCACATTCTTCTAGCTTAATAGATGTCGCATTTTGTAACATTGGTTCCCCTGGCTCCCCAGGTACCTATGTACTGGTAAGTGAGTAAGCACAGCGGGTGTAATGAACCTACCCATATATCTCGATCTGGCTTTTAACGATCAATGAATCGCTAAACGCTGGTTGAGTGAACACGGAGCCGTAAAGGTGTGAGTTTTATCTATTACCACACGAGTCGTAAAATGCTGAATTTATGTAGTTAAGATGTTAGCATCAGCGAAGTGCAGTTTGTTACTATCTGAAAGGAAATATCTTGTTTTTAGCTAGAGGTAATACCTTATACTAGCTACTAATAAGGAATATTTTGGAATAACAAGATAAGGGAATACCTCACCTGCTTCTGGTAACTGTTTCTTCTTTTAAAGTTTCCTTACGATACCTCGAAAATGCCTCTTCTGATAGACTTCAGACTTTCAATGTTGGTATATATTGACTCACGAAATCGTAATGACACGATTGCAAACCTTCCTATGATGTAGAAACATACCTAGTTGGACGAATCTTATTGTGGCTAGCTGGTCCAGTGGCTAACGCGACGGTCTGGAGTTTTGAGACTCTCTGACCGCGGATTCAATCCCGCCCGTGGTATGGTTTGGTATATATTACCCAGAGAAAGCCAATTTGTGAATAATATAAAATAAATTACGTTGGAGAAATATATATAACAGTTTTTGTTATTTCTGCTATTATCATTCTTCTTCGTAGGGCGAAGGGGTAATAGAGTCTACAGACTGGGAGGATCCAAAAAAGGTGAAGGCAGCATCCGTTTCCTGGGATCAAAATCCCCTCACACAACACCTCCCACGCTCTCAGACAAGGCCAGTGTTGCCAGCCGCCACTTAGAAACATCCTCACGGAAAACCATTAACAAACGTTAAAAATAGGCCTAGTAAACTATAATTACCCCAATTACGGCCAGGATAGAGGTCATTAAAAATATAAAAAATGGAAATAAAACAGAACTATGTACGGCGGCGATAATTGTGCTGTTGCAGCGTCGGTGTTATTAACTGAATCAATTATGTCAATAATTGTGATTTCCGCCCCAAATATAACTTAATAATCGAAAATAATTCGTTATTAACAATTTAACGCTCGTCAGATTTGATCCCCGTTATAGCGTAGCGTTCAACACTGGTGGCGTTGCAGGGATCACTGGTGGCTTCCAGGGATCACTGGTAGCGTTCCAGGGATCACTGGTGGCGTTCCAGGGACCACTGGCGGCGTTCCAGGGATCACTTGTAGCGTTCCAGGGATCACTGGCGGAGTCCCAGGGATCACTGGTGGCGTTCCAGAGTTCACTGGCAGAGTTCTAGGGATCACTGATTGCGTCCTAGGGATCACTGGTGGCGTCCCAGGAATCACTGGTGGCGTTTCAAGGATCACTGGTGGCTTTCCAGGGATCACTGGTGGCGTTCCAAGGATCACTGGTGGCTTTCCGGGGATCACTGGTGGCGTTCCAAGGATCACTGGTGGCGTTCCAGGGAACACTGGTGGCGTCCCAGGGATAACTGTAGCTTCCAGAGTCCACTGGTGGCGTCCCATGGATCATTGCTGGCGTCCCAGGGGTCACCGGTGGCCTCCTAGGGATCATTGGTGGCGTTCCAGGGATCACTGGTGGCGTCCCAGGGTTTACTGGTGGCGTCTCAGGGATCACTTGTGGCGTTCCAGGGTTCACTGGTGGCGTTCCAGGGTTCACTGGTGGCGTCCCAGGGATCACTGGTGGCGTCCCAGGGATCATTGGCAGAGTTCCAGAGATCACTGGTGGCGTCCCAGCGATCACTGGTGGCGTCGCTGGGTTCACTGGTGGTGTCCCAAGGATCACTTGTGGCGTTCCAGGGTTCACTGGTGTCCTAGGGTTCACTGGTGGCTTCCCAGGGATCACTGGTGGCGTTCCAGGGTTCACTGGTGGCATTTCAGGGTTCACTGGTGGTGTCTCAGGGTTTACTGGTGGCGTCCCAAGGATCAATGGTGGCGTTCCTGGGTTCACTGGCGGCGTCCTAGGGATGACTGGTGGTGTCCCAGGGATCACTGGTGGAGTTCCAGGGATCACTTTTGGCGTCCCAGGGATCACTTTTGGCGTCCCAGGGATCACTGGCGGCATTCCAGGGATCACTGGTGGCGTCCCAGGAATCACTGGTGGCGTTCCAGGGATTACTGGTGGCATTTCAGTGTTCACTGGTAGTATCCCAGGGTTCACTGGTGGCGCTCCAGGGATCACTGGTGGCGTTCCAGGGTTCACTAGCAGCGTTTCAGGGATCATTAGTGGCGTCTCAGGGATCACTGGTGGCGTTCCAGGGTTCACTGGTGGCGTTCCAGGGATAACTTGTGGCATTCCAGGGTTCACTGGTGGTCTCCCAGGGTTCATTGGTGGTCTCCCAGGGTACACTGGCGGTCTCCCAGGGTTCACTGGCGGTCTTCCAGGGTTCACTGGTGGTCTTCCAGGGTTCACTGGTGGTCTCCCAGGGTTCTCTGGTGGCGTTCCACGGATCACTGGTGGCGTTCCAAGGTTCACTAGCAGCGTTTCAGGGATCATTAGTGGAGTCTCAGGGATCACCGGTGGCGTTCCAGGGGGTCACTGGTGGCGTTCCAGGGATCACTGGTGGTATTCCGGTGATCACTGATGGTGTTCCAGTGATCCTGGAACACTGGTAGTTTTCCAGGATCACTGACTGCTCTCCAGGGACCACTGGTATTGTTCCAAGATCACTGGTTGCGTTCAAGGGATCACTTTTAGTGTTCCAGAATCACTGGTTGCGTTCAAGGGACCACTGGTAGTGTTCCAGGATCACTGGTTGCGTTCCATGGATCACTGGTAGTGTTCCAGGATCACTAGTGGATTCCAGGATCACTGATAACGTTGCAGAGATCATTGGTGGCGTTCCAGGGATCCCTAGTGGCGTTCCAAGGATCACTGGTAACGTTCCAGTGATCACTGGTAACGTTCCCGGGATCCCTGGTAGCATTCCAGGAATCATTTGTGGCATTCCATGGATCACTGGTAGCATTCCAGGGATCACTGGTAACCTTCCAGGGATCATTGGTAGTGTTCAGAGATCCCTGGCAACGGGTATTTCATCTGTTCTTGTTCGGTAATTGTTAGGAACACTACAGTTAAGATCCACTACTCTGAACAGTCACCACAACCATAGCAAGGTGCAATGTGTACAACTACCACAACCATAGCAAGGTACACTATGTACAGTTACCACAACCATAGCAAGGTACACTATGTAGTTACCACAACCATAGCAAGGTACACTATGTAGTTACCACAACCATAGCAAGGTACACTATGTAGTTACAACCATAGCAAGGTACACTATGTAGTTACCACAACCATAGCAAGGTACACTACGTAGTTACCACAACCATAGCAAGGTACACTATGTGATAAATGGTTTAGATAACCGACAAGTTGAAGAATGAGACACTTATGCAATATATGAAAACCTTCACTGAGGAAACATTTAGCCACACAGTGGCTTCATCAGTCCAATGCAAAGAAGGAACCATGTAAGGAGAGAAGTTTGAGGTTATCAGTCCCCCAGCCTTAAATTGACGTGTTCAGTCCATCAGTCTTGATGAAAGTATAGCATATGGTCGGAGAAGTGGCTTATGTACTGTAGTCAGGTAAGTAGAAGCAGGATATGTGTCTCATTCTTCAAGGTTCACTTTGTACAGTCACCACAACCATAGCAAGGCTCTCGGCACACACACATCAGCTATAGCTCACTATTAGACAAAAACACCTTTGTAGTTTTGTACTAGCTAGCAAATAAACAGAACTACACACACACACATACACTCATACAAGGCATATGATACTGTAGCCTACATGATACTGGGACAAAAGCTTGAGATTCAGGCATAATAACTGGGAAACCGGTGGATCAAGAAATACTTTCAGGAAAGGAAACAAAGAGTGTTCGAGAAGATGTGTCAGAATGGGGAAGATTAACAAGCGGTGTACCACAAGGATCAGTTTTAGGATCATTGCTGTTTTTGGTTTATATGAACGTCTGTGGCACACTCCCATATAAACTGCCTCCCGACCAGCGCACCAGGTGCTAATGATCAATAGGGGCCCTATCGTTATATCAGTACCTCGATTCATCGGCCAGTCACAGACAAGCCCACCAGAGTTGTGAAGCAATATGGTTCACTTGTAACACAAGGTTTGGCGGACTTATTTAGGATGCTGGTTGATCATGGTATTTTGCCTGGCTCCTTGCTTTTTGCCTCCTTTGATCATCGTGTTGTACACTTGTTCTTGCATTACTGTACATATTGTAAATTGTATACATATTGTAAATACCACCTTGCTTATTGGGTAAAGGAAATACATGTCAAATAACTTCTGTTGTCCTTTGCTGCTCCATACTAATAATGCTTTCATGAAGATGCTAGACTCAATCTGCTCTATTATAGAAAATAATGAATATCAAATGAACCTCTTTACTTATCTAAGACAAGCTTTTAACACTGTAGATCACAACGTCTTGTTGGTAAAACTAGAGCACTATTGTATCAGAGGTCATGCTCTCACTTATATAAAGTCTTGCCTTACCGACAGACATCAACATGTGATAGTCAATTATAATACCTTCATTCCTCAGGGTAGTCTACTATTTTTCCTCATCTACATCAATGACTTAAGAAATGTCTCCCAGAAACTTAAACCAGACCTGTTTGCACATGACACAATATTCATCATATCTAACCCGGATCTTGGTGTCCTCAACAGTTCAGTCATGTTGTTCGGAATCAAACTAATAATCCTCAGTTTAACATAAAATAAATAATGTACACAGGAAGACAGACCGAGGAAAATTCTTAGGTATAAACCTTAACTACAATGTGAACTTCAACACTCATAAGAAAATATTTATTACTGTGGGCATTCTATCAAAAGTACGCTACTGTTTCCTTAAACGACATTACTCACTCTGTACTACTCTCTAATCTAACCCTAACCTCATTTACAGTATTTGTGCTTGGAAATCTATTACAGTAACTCAGCAGTTGCAATAATCACCTAATCAGGTTCCAGACAACACACATCCATTATTCAAAAGCCTTAATTTATTCAATATAGAAAAAAATATATATAACCCTCTGCGCTTTATATATTCAGGGCAAGTAGATCGAACTTTCTGGAAAGCTGTTAGAGAACACTAAGAAACTGTACAAGAAATCAGCATACGTACTTCGACATACTGCGTGTTCGACTCGATCTACTGTTTATAGAAACTCCCAGACATGCTGTGTGTAACTCTTTTTCACAAGATGCAAAAAGTTCCCCTTCAGCCATCTGCTTCAGTTAAAAAACACCTCTAACATATCATCTAAAACTTGCTTAGATTAACTAAGTTAAAACCCACTTTATCAACGCAACCATGTTGATCCAAATTATATTATCATTCAATATGATGTTCTCACTGTCACCAATATAATTCAACATATATAATAATAAAAAATGTGCTACTTCAGTATTCATCACTACAAATAGTAGACCAAATAATTACATAAAATCTCATCAACCAAATTGTTAAATAAAATGTCAAAGATTTAACTAAATAATAGTCTAGTATATATAAGTTAACTTTAAGGCTCTGTACAACGAGGGACTTTCTATAAAGTACAGTTTAAAAATGTTAGTTCGTATGTCATGTATGTCCACTGTATACTGTACTTTAAATAAAAAAATTTGTTATATAGTTATTTTTTATTTCTTATTTGTCAGACAGCGACATAAAACTTTGCTGATGACTTTAAATCAGATCGTCAGATAATTTCTGATGAGAACACTGTTGTGTTCAGAGACGTGGCAGATGCAGTTCAATGTGGACAAATGTAAGGGTCAAATCCCGAGAAAAGAAAATAATCACTGTTCTTATAAGCTAAATAACGCAGAAGTTAGCTAAACAGGATATGAAAGAAAGATTTAGAAGTTCTGGTTAGCAGAAATATAAAACTGAGATAACAATACATAGATGTTTATAATAATGTTGTTACAATTCTTGGCTTCATATCAAGAAGTTTAAATAATAGAAGTTCTCTGGATACGCTTATATTTTATATATCCTTGGTAAGGCCTCACTTAGAGGCTGTTCAGGTCTAGTCTCTATATTACTGAATGGACATAAATGTGCTGGAAAACCTACAGAATAGGATGACGAAATTGAGCCAATGTATTAGAAATCTTTCCTACGAAGATAGGCTGAAAGTACTGAATCCACACCTCCCTGGGAAGTTATAAAATAGAGCGGTGGGATGCTATTGAAGTGTACAAATGGACTAAATTAAAGGGATATAAGGGGGGGGGGATATAAATAACGTGCTGCAAGTACCTAATGAAGACAGTACTCATACTAGTGGATTCAAGTTGGACAAATTTAAAATTAGAAAGGATATAGGAAGTACTAGTTTGGCAATAGAATTGTGGACGAATGGCCCATAGTCATAGGAAGCTCCGCAGGGGCGAGAACTTTGTGTAGGTTTAAACACAGGTTGGACTGGTATACGAACAGGTGCGAGTTGGTCAGCCTAGCATGGGCCAACAGGCCTACTGCAGTGTTCTTCTATTGCTCTGTTCTTAAGATAAGTCAAGAGACAGTGGAGGACAACATAGGATGAGATAATCAAGACACAGCTAGCTTAAGAGACAGCGCTAAGAGCTGAGCTTGTCCCTGAAAGTCCAGTTCGGTAACCATAAATTTGGTAGTACACAAGACACGGAGGAAACATGATCACAACATACAAGAGGCATCGACAAAGCAAGCAAAGTAACAGATGCAAGAGCGTGAGAGCGATGAGAACGGAGGATCGAGCCTTAATGTGGCTCAGTCAGCCTGAGGAGTTAAGGAAACTAGACCCTCCCTCCTTCCTTCTTCCCTCTCCTTTCCCTCTCTCCTTCTCTCCTTCCTCCCTCCACTAACTGAATAATGGAAATGCGTGAAAATGAAACAGGGTCGTCATGGAAAACAAACCTTAAGTGATAAAATGTTTGGAAAAAATGAAATAAGAAATCTTGGGGTGGTTAAAGACAAGACATTATCTCTGGAAGATCACATATATACGTGTGCACTAGTGAGCAAATTTTATGCTCTGCTGCCCAACTTCAAAATACTTCACAAATTTATGGATATTAAATTTCTGAGAAAATTGTTTGGAACATAAGTTAGACCAAAACTCGAATATGTGGTTGTTCCATGTTGTTCACAAGTACAAAACTATAGCAATTATTATTATTATTATTATTATTATTATTATTATTATTATTATTATTATTATTATTATTATTATTGTTGCTATTGTTGTTGTTAGTAAATAAATAATGTGTTGTTGTTAGTGTTGTCGTTTTTATAGGGAGGCACAAAATCCGTAGGGGGTTAAACCCTTCGATTATCGTCAATGCTGCAACAACTATTATTCTGTAAGGATGTTCCTGCAAGCATGTTCCGTGAGTGAATGTGGTTTCGCCAAATTCTCCCCTTCAGGTTCATGGGTACTGCTGAAATTCGTGATGGATGTTACACCTAGGAAGCATGCAAGTATTGTAGCTCTTAGAAAACATGCTGATTTGAGTATCAGACAGATCGCCGAAAATTTGAGCCTAGCAAAGTCAACTGTTGGTCAGATTCTAAAGAGAGCTGATGACACTGGTGACTGCGGAGTGCTACGTCGAGGAGTATGTGGAAGAAAATGTAAGACAACACCTCACGATGACAATGTTATAAGAATAGAGTGAAGGATCCCAACAAAATTAGCAAAGTTCTACAGAGAGATTTGGCTTCAGCTAGCATAAATGTTGATTCTTCAACTGTTCGACGAAGGCTTCTTGACGTAGGCAGAGCTGCCAGAAAGCCGGTAAAGAAACAATTATTGACTGCTGCTATGAAGAAAAAACAGCTGCAGTAGGCACTCGATCACAAGGGATGGACGACAGATGAATGGAGAAAAGTTATATTCTCAGGTGTGGCGCATTTTGAAGTACACGGGTACAGATCAGTGATTGTGAGACGGGGTAAAGGCGAACCTCTTCGAAATGGACACATTCAACATTTGCCCAAACACCCACGTTACCTGGAGGTTATTCCGGGGATCAACGCCCCCGCGGCCCGGTCCATGGCCAGGCCTCCCGATGGATCAGGGCCTGATCAACTAGGCTGTTACTGCTGGCCGTAAGATGTTTTGGGGTAGTTTTACTGCTGAAGGCCCTGGACAGGTTGTTATTGTTGAAGGAACGATGAACAAAGACAAATACAAGGCAATCTTGGTAACTTATTTGCTTCCCATTGTGGAGAGACTTTCCTGATGGAGAAGACATTTTCCAGCAGGATCTTGCTCCATTCCACACTTCCAGAAAAATGCTGACATTCTTCGAAGAGAGTGGGCTAAGCATTTTAAATTGGCCTGGAAACTCTCCTAACCTCACCCTGAATGAGAATCTACAGGCAATAACCAAATGCAGGATCGTGAAACAGGACTGTTCAACGGTGGAGAAGCAAACTGCTGCTCTTATTAGGATCTGGTTCCACCACGAATGTGTAGTCAGATCTCTTATTAAATCACTTATCTGTCATATCATTGTCGTGTTTTTTTCAAATAAACAAATTTTCCAAATAAATGTCCTATTTCATCACTGTCCCTATTAATACACATACTACTGTAGTAGGCAGCAGACATATCAACACTCATACGTACATCATACACATTCATAACTCACAGACATTCATAACTCACAGACATTCATAACTCACAGACATTCATAACACACAGACATTCATAACTCACAGACATTCATAACTCACAGACATTCATAACTCACAGACATTCATAACTCACAGACATTCATAACTCACAGACATTCATAACTCACAGACATTCATAACTCACAGACATTCATAACTCACAGACATTCATAACTCACAGACATTCATAACTCACAGACATTCATAACTCAGACATTCATTATTCACAACTTACATTCAACACACTCATAAGTTACAGTGCCCTACAAAATGATGTTGACAAAGTAAGTCTTGCCACCAGTGTACTGAGATGTAAGCGCCCATAATTTCAAGTTCCGTCAGAAGAGGTGAGGATGGGATATTGGAAACTATTTCCAAATATGCTCGATGATGGCTGCAAATGCACACGAAAACATTATATAAATTTATTACTGAAGATTGTACCCTGCGAGAGTAAGATTTATTGCTGTAACTCTCGATACGTTAACAAATCGGTAACTACCGCCTGCAAGGTAGTTTTCACTATGGTATATATTTGTAGTAGTAGTAGTAGTAGTCGTTAGGTATTTACTGAACGTAATGGAGTTCGAACCATAGCAAGCCGGTACTACAACAAACAGGCTAGTGCGTTATCCTGCTGGGTGTATTTCTACATACACCAGGAAGGGTAGTCTGCATACACACTGCCTCACCATATTACACCGTGGCCTGGTGGCTAAGGCTCTCGCTTCACACGGCGAGGGTCCGGGTTCGATTTCTGGTAAGGATACAAACATTGGGCGTGTTTCCTCACATCGGTTGCCTATGTTCCCCATCAGTAAAATAGGTACCTGGGTGTTAGTCGAGGGGTGTGGGTCGCATCCTGAGATAAGACTAACCTAATTTGCCCGAAATGTTGTGCATAACAAGCGGCTTTCTATATGGTAGTATATTATTGATGTTACCTAGGCCTGTATACCTTGTATATATAGAAATAAAGATATTATATACATACTGCCTCACCGTACTACTGTCACTGTATAGACTACCTCACCGTACTAGTCACCGCATACACTGCCTCACCATGCTACTGCCACTATACACACTGCCTCACCATACTAGTCACTGTATATACACTATCTCACCATACTACTGTCAATGTATACATACTGCAGCACTGCAGCGTAGTTATTGCGTTAAGTAAAACAAACGCTGGCGTCTAGGGGTAACAACACTGTCTAGGGGCATTTAAAATAATTAAACGACACACACCAACCTAGCGCCAAACTTGTTTCTTTAAGAAAAGCTTTAAATAAATGGTCAGTACTTATAATTATCAGGAAGGGCACAAAAAATAACATATACAAAAATATATTATATTAATAGTAAGTGACCTTAATTATACAACACAACCTAATGTTTGTTAGAGGGATGAATTGTAAAGGACCTGCCTAGTATGGGCCAACAGGCCTGCTGCAGTGTTCCTCCTTTCTTATGTTCTTACTCTCTACATATGTATGTGGGGCTCCTTGACCCCCCCCCTTTCTGCCGGCCTTTTAGCTTACAGACAAAATATAATTATCTGTACTCTCCACTACACAGGTGAGAGCACAATAAAATAACCTATGACCTAAACTTACCCAAAATACCACTGTACTCGCACAAACACCAAACCATTACGTCTTACAAAGTCTTGCTCCAGCCACCGCTCATCCGGTACTGACACATCCCCTCGTCTCCCGTCCTGTCCTGGATACTCTTCAGCACTAATACACGTCCCGTTTCCGAACAAATCCCGTCGCTGATGTTATTAATGGAGCGGTTTTTATGTACATATTTTCTACAATGCCCTACGTAATACTCATCATATTAATGTCACTACATACATTGTCTCATCATACTACTGTTACTACAAACACTCTCTCACTATACTACTGTTACTACAAACACTATCTCACTATACTACTGTTACTACAAACACTCTCTCACTATACTACTGTTACTACAAACACTCTCTCACTATACTACTGTTACTACAAACACTCTCTCACTATACTACTGTTACTACAAACACACTCTCACTATACTACTGTTACTACAAACACACTCTCACTATACTACTGTTACTACAAACACTCTCTCACTATACTACTGTTACTACAAACACTCTCTCACTATACTACTGTTACTACAAACACACTCTCACTATACTACTGTTACTACAAACACACTCTCACTATACTACTGTTACTACAAACACACTCTCACTATACTACTGTTACTACAAACACTCTCTCACTATACTACTGTTACTACAAACACTCTCTCACTATACTACTGTTACTACAAACACTCACTATACTACTGTTACTACAAACACTCTCTCACTATACTACTGTTACTACAAACACTCTCTCACTATACTACTGTTACTACAAACACTCTCTCACTATACTACTGTTACTACAAACACTCTCTCACTATACTACTGTTACTACAAACACACTCTCACTATACTACTGTTACTACAAACACTCTCTCACTATACTACTGTTACTACAAACACTCTCTCACTATACTACTGTTACTACAAACACTCTCTCACTATACTACTGTTACTACAAACACTCTCTCACTATAATACTGTTACTACAAACACTCTCTCACTATACTACTGTTACTACAAACACTCTCTCACTATACTACTGTTACTACAAACACTCTCTCACTATACTACTGTTACTACAAATATGTAGTTAAATACACTTGTTAATGATAACAAACAAGCGGCTCATTCTACGATACGTTTTTGTTTTATTGGTGAAACTCTACACAGGGCGAAACGTTATCTCTGTGCACACCTACATTCACACATACATACATATACAAACGTGTACACGTCCATTTACAAACACGCACATGCACAACTGTACACGCGTACATTCACACGCACTTACAATCCGTCCTCACATGTTTAAATTTTGTACACTTTATCTGTTAGGTCACATTAACCAGGAACCAAGAAAAAGTCGGGGACAGGAGATGAGACTTGACCCACGCAAACACAGTCCGTGAGTGCCACTGATTAAACATGCATACACACACACACACTAGGAGATATGAATCGACCCCTGCAACCACTATTAGGTCAGTACACACACTCACACACACACTAGCTGAGGTGGCCAGAAGGGGCATCATAGGGCAAAGTTACTAGTTGTGGGTGATTTCAGCCATAAGAAGATTGACTGGGAAAACCTGGTGCCAAATGGGGGACCAGAAACGTGGAGAGCTAAGATGACGGAGGTTGTACTGGAAAACCTCATGCACCAACATGTTACGGGAGACTACCAGAGAGAGAGGAGAGGATGAACCAGCAAGGCTGGACCTCATATTCACCTTGAGTAATTCAGACACTGAGGATATCACATATGAAAGGCCCCTCGGAGCTAGTGATCACGTGGTCATGAGCTTCAAATACATTGTAGAGTTAAAAGTAGAGAGTGAAGCAGCAAGAGTAGGGCAGGAGAAGCCAAACTACAAAAGAGGGGACTACAAAGGTATGAGGAATTTCCTGCATGAGGTACAGTGAGAAAGAGAACTAGTGGGAAAAACAGTAAATGAAATGGTATAATACGTGACCACAAGGAGGCAGAGGAAAGGTTCGTTCACATGAACAACAGAAACAATGGAAAGATCAAAACGAGCCCTTGGTTCACTCAAAGGTGTAGAAAGACCAAAACTAAGTGAGCTAGAGACTGAAAAATGTACAGAAGACAGAGGACCCAGGATAACAAGGAGATTAACTGAGGAGCCAGAAATGAGTATGCATGGATAAGGAAGGAGGCCCAGCGGCAATAGAGAACAATATAGCATTGAAAGCCAAATCTGACCCAAAGCTGTTGTACAGCCACATCAGGAGGAAAACAACAGTCAAGGATCAGGTAATCAGACTGGGAAAGGAAGGCGGGGAGATCACAAGAAACAACAAAAAAGTTTGTGAAGAGATCAACACGAGATTCAAGGAAGTGTTGTCAGTGGAGACAGAAAAGACTCCTGCAGACTGGGATGGAAGGGTACACCGACAAATGCTGGACATTTTATTCTACATATGACAGAGGAGGAGACGATGAGGCTGCTAAGTGAGCTAGATACCTTAAAGACGGCGGGACCGGACAACATCTCTCCGTGGATCCTGAGGGAGCAGAGGCACTCTGTGTGCCACTAACAACAATCTTCTTAAGACCCTTCAACACTTCTATCGAAACAGGGCAACTACCTGAGGTGTGGAAGACTGCAAATATAGTCCCAGTTTTTAAGAAAGGAGACAGTCAGGTAGCATTAAACTACAAACCAGTGTCACTAGCATGCATAGCATGTAAAATCATGAAGCTTATCAGGAAAAGACTGGTGGAGCACCTAGAAAGGAATGAGATTATAGACGATAACTAGCAAGGTTTCAGGGAAGGGAAAATCATGTGTCACAAATCTACTGGAGTTTTATGACAAGGTCATGGAAGTAAAACAGGAGAGAGAGAGAGAGAGAGGGCTGGGTAGATTGCATTTTCTTGGGCTGCAAGAAGGCTTTCGACACAGTTCCTCACAAGAGATTAGTGCAAAAGCTAGAGGAGCAGCAGAAATAACAGGAAGACATTGCAATGGATCAGGGAATACTTGACAGGAAAGAAACAACGAGTGATGGTACGTGATGAAGTGTCAAAGTGGGCGCCTGTGACGAGCGGAGTTCCCAAAGGGACGGTGCTGTTTCTGGTATATGTGAATGACATGTTGGAAGCCTTAGATTCTGAGGTGTCCCTGTTTACAGAGGATCAGGCAGGACTACAAAGGGATCCGGACAGGCTGTAAACCTGGCCCAGCAAGTGGCTCTTGGAGTTTAACCCCACCAAATGCAAAGTCATGGAGACTGGAGAAGATGAAAGAAAACCGCAGACAGAATACAGACTGCAAGCCTCACTCAAGGAAAAGGATCTTGGGGTGAGTATAATACCGAGCACATCTGAGGCACACATCAACCAAATAATTGCTGTAGCACACGGGCGCCTAGCAAACCTATGAATATCGTTTCGACACCTGAGTAAGAAATCATTCAAGACTCTGTACACCGTGTACGTTATGCATATATTAGAGTACGTTATGCCTATATTGGAGCCCACATCTGGTCAAGCATATCAAAAAATTAAAGAAAGGGCAAAGGTTCGCAACAAGACTAGTCCCGGAGCTAAGAAGTATGTCCAGCGAAGAAAGGTGAAGGAAAATCGGCCTGACGACACTGGAGGACAGGAGGGTTAGGGGAGACATGATAACGACATACAAAATAGTGCGAGGAATTGACAAGGCGGACAGAGACAGGATGTTCTAGAGATGGGACACAGAAACAAAGGGTCACAATTGGAAGCTGAAGACTCAGATGAGTCAAAGAGATGTTAGAAAGTATTTCTTTAGTCACAGAGTAATCAGCATGTGGAATAGTTTGCAAATGACGTGGGCAGGAACCATACATAGTTTTAAGACGAGGTATGATAAAGCTCATGGAGCAGGAAGAGAGAGGACCTAGTAGCGATAAGTGGAGAGGCGGGGCCAGGAGCTATGAATCGACCCCTTGCAACGACAAATAGGTGAGTACACACACACACACACACACACACACGTCCATAATATACAAAAAAATGCTTCATTTCAAGTGCAGCTGACCCCCTCCCTCTTTCCCCCACCCCCTCCCTCTTTCCCCCACCCCCTCCCCCTCCTTCCCCATCCCTTCACGACCCTTCCAGACCCCGACGCTCGTCACGTATTGGCTGGGAGGTTAGCCAATCACAGCGAGTTTTTAATAATACGGCTGATTGATGCATCGTTTTCAGGTAATCTCCAATTTTTTTTTTCCGCCGGGTCCAGCGCTCAGAAACACACCCAATTTAGAGTTGCATTTTATTTCTATTGTTTTCAGAGATTCATTTTCGGATTCAGATTGTAATATATTCAGATCAGTTTTCAGATTCACATTCAGATCAATTTTCAGATTCACATTCAGATCAATTTTCAGATTCACATTCAGATCAATTTTCAGATTCACATTCAGATCAATTTTCAGATTCACATTCAGATCAATTTTCAAATTCACATTCAGATAAATTTTCTGATTAGCGTTAAGAGCAATTTTTTTGCATTCACGAACTCATTAAATTTTGGGGGTTGACAGACGGAATTATTTGTGGATTCACACATGGATTCACACGAGGATTAATTTTCACATTCATGTATTAAAATTTCCCCCCAAAAATGTAAAAACCTTTACCCGAAATTCACTTTTTATTTTCGTCGAGGCCTCTCAGCCTGGGAGTTGTGCTGCCAAGAAAATTCTAAAACATTTTAATTTACCGATACAACTGAAGTGTTATTAATTTGTGGCGAAGAAGAAGAATAAGAAGGAGAAGAAGAAGAAGAAGAAGGAGAAGAAGAAGAAGAAGAAGAATAAGAACAAGAACAAGAAGAGCAAGAAGAAGAACAAGGAGAAAAAGAAGAACAAGAAGAAGAACAAGGAGAAGAACAAAAAGGAGAATAAGAAGAAGAACAAGAACAAGAACAAGAAGAACAAGGAGAAAAAGAAGAAAAAGAAGAGCAAGAAGAAGAAGAAGAAAAAGAAGAACAAGAAGAGCAAGAAGAACAATAAGAACAAGAACAAGAAGAACAAGAAGAACAAGAAGAACAAGCAGAACAAGAAGAACAAGGAGAAGAAGAAGAACAAGAAGGAGGAGAAGAAGAATAAGAATAAGAAGAACAAGAACAAGAAGAAAAAGAAGAAGAACAAGAAGAAGAAGAACAAGAAGAAGAAGAAGAAGAACAAGAAGAACAAGAAGAAGAACAAGAAGAACAAGAACAAGAAGAAAAAGAAGAAAAAGAAGATGAAGAAGAAGATGAAGAAAAAAAAAGAAGAAGGTGCCATCCTCAGCACCTCCCTCAGCATGCCATCCTCAGCACCTCCCTCAGCATGCCATCCTCAGCACCTCCCTCAGCATGCCATCCTCAGCACCTCCCTCAGCATGCCATCCTCAGCACCTCCCTCAGCATGCCATCCTCAGCACCTCCCTCAGCATGCCATCCTCAGCACCTCCCTCAGCATGCCATCCTCAGCACTTCCCTCAGCATGCCATCCTCAGCTCCTCCCTCAGCATGCCATCCTCAGCACCTCCCTCAGCATGCCATCCTCAGCACCTCCCTCAGCTTGCCATCCTCAGCACCTCCCTCAGCATGCCATCCTCAGCACCTCCCTCAGCATGCCATCCTCAGCACCTCCCTCAGCATGCCATCCTCAGCTCCTCCCTCAGCATGCCATCCTCAGCTCCTCCCTCAGCATGCCATCCTCAGCTCCTCCCTCAGCATGCCATCCTCAGCTCCTCCCTCAGCATGCCATCCTCAGCTCCTCCCTCAGCATGCCATCCTCAGCTCCTCCCTCAGCATGCCATCCTCAGCACCTCCCTCAGCATGCCATCCTCAGCACCTCCCTCAGCATGCCATCCTCAGCACCTCCCTCAGCATGCCATCCTCAACACTCATTTACTGAGAGATGAAGAGGGGCAGCAAGGGTAAGAAGTTGCTTACAACATGATGTAGCTGACACTGCAACGTAACATATCTGACGCTGTTTGCAACATATCTGACACTGTTTGCAACATATCTGACACTGTTTGCAACATATCTGACAATGTTTGCGACATATATATATATATATGAATGACATTGTCTGCAACAAATATATCTTACACTCTTCGTAACATGTAACACTATTTCCAACATAACTTAGCTGACTCTGTTTGCAATAAATATATCTGACACCATTTGCAACATATGTGACACTGCAACATAACATATCTGACACTGTAACAAATATATCTGACGCTTTCTGCTGAACAGCTGACTGCATAGCTTTGACTGGAATTCTTATCTAGCTTGTTCGAATACGTGGTCATGGCCTCTATTACAACCCAGGATTCCAAATGGCCTGTTATCCCGGGTGTAATGGGAGCAAATAAACACAGTAGAAAAAGTTTAGACTTATATTATCCTTCACCAATTTAGAACAGCAATATGTACACTATGTACAGTGATAAGTATAGTGCACTCCACGGTAAGCAAAGCAGAAATAGAAGCCACAAGATAGCAGACCGTGCTTCAACCAGCTCTAGAATGGGAATGACAAGGGCAGACAGGAGAGCGGTACCCACATAACCTCTGCGATTGCCAAAACCATCTTATTGGCTAGAACCTGGTCACTAGTTGAACGACGGGGCCCCATCATCTACTCTTAGCAACCTGGTTCGCTGGTTGGGGGAGATAGCCTGTAAATGAGGGTGTGTACATGCGCCGAATAAAGGTTACGTACTCTTTGCATGCCACACCCCCACCCCGAGAAGGCTCAGGATTAGGCTGCCACCTCCCAGTGGTAACCGTGCCGCCATGGCACAAAATAATGGGACCGCCTTTCCTCTCCACCATCCAACTCTTAGATAGAGCTCAGCTTTTCTCGTGACCAAAAGCCAAACCCTAAACTTAGAGTGAGACAGGAGTCAGACAGGCTAGCATAGGTCCAAGATACAGGCGGACGGTAGCCCGCATCCCCTCACTAAAAAAAAAACCCCACACCAGGGGATAAAAAAAAAAGAGCATGAAAAGGGGTTACCACAAATAACATCCTAACCTAAATAAATTAAAATTTTAGACTCTAGATAAAGAGTCTGCCAACATACTTTCTTTGCCGGCAATATATTTAATTGAAATATTATATGGCTGCAGCCTTAGCGTCCAGCGCATAAGCCTTGTGTTGTGGTTCTTCATGGCTTGGAGATATACTAGAGGATTGTGATCACTGTAGACTGTGACCACCTGCGATGTCTGGCCCACATAAACATCGAAATGCTCCAAAGCCAGTACCAGCGCGAGGGCTTCTTTTTCAATGGTAGAATAAGCCCTCTGATGTGGCTGGAACTTGGCTGAAAATTATGCTACAGGCTGCAACTCCTTGTTCCCGATTTGTAATAGTACTGCCCCAACCCCAGACTCACAAGCATCAACCTGTAATGAAAAAGGTTTGGAGAAGTCTGGAGACAAGAGAATGGGTGCAGTACACAATAATCTTTTTGCTTTATTAAAAGCAGAGTTACAGTCTGAGGTCCAATTAAAGGGAACTTTTTGACTGGTAAGAGAGGTAAGAGGGGCTACAATATCTGAGAAATTCTTACAGAATCTTCTGTAAAATCCTATCATGCCTAGGAAACGTTGAAGAGATTTCCTATCATGAGGAACTGGATAATCTTTAATAGAAAGAACTTTAGCAAGTTTAGGTGCAACTTTACCACTACCTACTTCATGGCCTAGAAAAGTGACAGTGGCCTGGCCAAAGGAAGATTTAGATAAATTATCTGTTAAATGGGAACTCTTAAAGGTCTCAAACAGAGCCTTAAGTCTAAGTAGGTGTTGATCCCAAGTATCAGACACCACAACAATATCTAGGTACGCTGCCGTGCCTTCAAGTCCTTTAATAGCCTGATGGATAAGTTTCTGGAATGAAGAGGGGGAATTTTTCATTCCGAAGGGGGTAACTGTGTATTGATAATGACCTCCTGGAATTACGAAGGCAGAGATTTCCTTCGCCTTATCTGTCAAAGGTACCTGATAGTAGCCTTTAAGGAGATCTAATTTGGACACAAAAGTAGCCTTACCCACAAAGTCAATTACGTCATCCAGACGAGGAAGAGGGTAAGCATCTGTAATTGTGACCTCGTTCACTTTACGGTAGTCTGTACACATACGAAACCCTCCATCAGCCTTCTTCACAAGGATGCACGGTGAAGCCCATGGACTAGATGATTCCTCCACTAAACCATGCTTTAACAAATTCTACTTCCTGCTGAAGTAGCCTTTACTTTTCAGGATTAGCTCTGTAGGGGGAGAGTTTAATTGGTTTAGAGTTTCCCACATCTACATCATGGTAACCTAACGTACATTTTTTCGGCACATCCGAAAAAAATATTAGGATATGACTGTAGAAGCTCAGTTAAATTTGTTGCTTGCATTTCAGATAATCCCTCCATTAAAAGGCTAGGATCCTTGAGGACAGAATTTGAAAGTTTAATATTAATTTCAGAGATAGAGTGCAAAGAGTCAGAGTTGTCCTCAGAGGTAGAGGACAGAGTCATTACTGGGACTTTATCTGGTGTATGAAAGGCCTTTATTTGATTAATGTGGTAAGTTTTAGTTTTTGAGGTCTTATCAATGGGAGCTACCACATAATTTACATCAGATAATCTACTTACAATCTGCATAGGTCCCGTAAATCTAGCTTTCAAGGTGTGGCCAGGTATAGGTTCCTGCACCAACACCTTGTCTCCTGGATGGAAGGAGCGGAATTGTGCACTTCTGTCATACCTCTGTTTCATCTTGCTTTGAGCTGTCTTTAGGTTAGCCTTGGCTAACTGACGTGCCACCTGCAACCTTGAAGACGGATTGTAGAGTGTTGAGCTAACGTCTTCTCCCATCCATCCTTCTTTGAGCACCCGAAGAGGACCTCGTACATTGTGCCCAAAGATCAGCTCAAAAGGACTATACCCTGTAGACTCTTGCACCGTTTCTCGTACTGAGAACAGCAACAAAGGCAGCGATTCATCCCAGTCTGTAGGAAAGTGCATGCAAAAAGTTCTCATCATTGTTTTTAATGTCTGGTGGAATCTTTCCAAGGCGCCTTGGGACTGAGGATGATAGGCAGTGGATAAGTTGTGGATTATCCCTAACCTAGTTAATACTTCCCTAAATGCTTTGGCAGTGAAGTTAGTACCTTGATCACTTTGAATAGTTTTAGGAATGCCAAAACAAGAAATGAATTTTGTTAAAGCTTTGAGAATAGCTTTAGTATTAATACTGCGCATGGGAATTGCTTCAGGATATCTGGTTACTTTATCCATAATCGTAAATAAATATTGATTTCCAGACTTTGACCTAGGTAGTGGACCTACACAATCTATAATTAAATCTGCAAAAGGTTCTCCATCAGCAGGTATAGGTTGGAGAGGTGCAGGTTTAATGGAATGTCCAGGTTTTCCAACTTGCTGACATTCTCGGCAACACCTAATATGATTCTTCACATCTTTCTTTAATTTTGGCCAATAAAATTCTTTTGTGATTCTATACAAGGTTTTTGTAATTCCTAAGTGACCTCCTAATGACGTATTATGAGCTATATTTAATATTTGAGGTCTATACTTTGTTGGAACCACTAACCTGTCATACAATTGCCGGCCCTCTATCTCCTTACCAGTCTCAGTGCAGATCAAATAATCGTTTTTAACTTCATACTTGACCGGATGACCCAAAGAGGATTTACTCATGGCTGCCTCAAAAGCGAATTTTAAAGAAGGGTCCTTTCGTTGTTCCTCCCGGAAGGACAGTCCCTCGGGCATGGAAACAGAGACATCTGGCAATCCTGCAACCTGGGAATAGGAAGGCTTGATCGGGGTCTGTTCACTTGATTTACGAGACTCCGGCCGGTGTGCCTCATAAAACAACGTGGCTATTCCGAGATCGGAGTCGTCCAAGGATAGGTCAACATTCTCTCCAGACAACCCTTGGGATGTTGCCCGAGTTATGGCCAACACCGGAGAAGAATTAATCATTATAGGTTCAGGACACGAACTAACAGTAGTAATGTTATTACCCAGTAATAACATTGCATCTTTCATGGGGAATCCTTTTGAGACACCTACAGTCAAGTACCCAGTGTAATATTTGCACTGTACATAAATTTTATGCAAAGGAACAGAATATATAGCTCCTCCAAATGCTTCCAATAAAACAGGAATTCAAAGAAGTATTCTCTGAAAGGGGTAATATTCCCTCTCTTACAAGTGAGCAATATGCTCCAGTATCTCTAAAGGTCTTTACTTTAGTTGTTTCTGAGTTTTCCTGAAGGGAAATAAGACTTTTGCAATAATAAGGGGCCATACCTTTTTCTACTTCTCTAGGGGACATGTTACTAGGGATATTGGAGATTTTCCCAATGGGTTGGGGTTTATGGGGGCAGTTGGGACTGATGTGACCTACTTTATTGCACCTGAAGCAGACGACAGGCTTGCCCTTTACTCCCTGTTGACGTTGCAAATGGTGTTCTGGCTGGTGTCTCTCCGGATACTGTTGTCGAGATGCACCATGAGTAGTTTGCCTCTCCGCAGGTGGACCATATGTTGAGAAGCGTGGCTCACCAGGTGACTTAGTTGGCTGACGTAGACGTTCTCCCTCCGGCTGGCACTTCATTCTCCAAGGTTGACGATCTCTGCTCATGCCAGGCTGATGAAAAGAGACGGGACCGCTCGGACAAGGAGCGGTTAGTTTCGAAGGTATCAGCCAACCTGGCTGCCTCCAATGCAGTGGTTAAGTTACGATCCTGCAGAAAGACTCGAACCTCTGGTCCCACAGACTCCAGCAGGTTATCAATCAGAATAAGCTGCACCAGCTCCTCAAAGGTAGAGACACCACTTGCTTTATACCAGCTGGTAAAAGCTTTGGTTTGCTGTCTCACAAAGTCCACTAGGGATTGACCAAGCTGCCGCCTGCTTAATTTAAAAGTTTTTCTGTATTTGGCTGGGATACATGTATATGCTCCCAACACTGTGGTCTTCACTACTTGATAATCAGAGAATTCAGCGTCATTTAATACCGACGTAAATTCCTGTGCCTTACCCGATAATGCTGTATGAACCAACGATGCCCAATGCTGTTCTGGCCACCTCAAGGCTCGAGCCTGATTTTCGAAGCTTTCGAAAAATTGCTCTGGTTCGGCCTCATTGAAGCGGGGAACAAACTGTACTGCTTTTTGTAAACTAAAATCATTTACAGAATGCGAAAACTGCCTCCTCTCTCTTTCCCTATCAAATTCTTCCCTTGCGAATGCTCTGTTCCCTAGTTTGCTCAAGATTGATTTTTGCCAGCTCAAGTGCCAACGACGCTGATTCACCTTGAGACAACCCAGCTGCACTATACTGACCATTTTGCTCCGTAGGTGTACCATCTTCCTCTTGCGAAAACATAGTAGCTTTTGCCCTAGCTCCCGTAGAGGGAGGAGTCTGATGTGCCATCTCTTCTTCTATAAGTTTGTCAGCAATCAGTGAACACAGTTGTGCAGCTGTGAGAGTGCGTTTGTATGTAATGCCAATGGAACGAGCAATTTGCCAACAACGCTGTAGGGACAATTTAGGTAGGTTATGCAAAGTATATGCCGACACCAGACGTCTGACTCGTCTAGGTGGTATAAGTTATTCGCTATGCACAGTACGATTGCAGAATACCCCAACGTAACACGTTAATTTGCAGAACACGCTTAGCTATGCACAGTACGATTGCAGAATACGCATACAAGCAAAGCTGACTGCAAAATTCTCCACACCGAACAGGCTAGTAACAACTGACACGCAAAATTTGTAAAGCAATGCTAGACAGCAAGCTGCACAATGTTCCTGCTGCGAGCTTCACCCTAAGCTCAACCGTTTCTCTAAGTCCAGCTCAACTCTCGGACAGGCTACCCATATTACAACCCAGGATTCCAAATGGCCTGTTATCCCGGGTGTAATGGGAGCAAAATAAACACAGTAGAAAAAGTTTAGACTTATATTATCCTTCACCAATTTAGAACAGCAATATGTACTCTATTTACAGTGATAAGTATAGTGCACTCCACGGTAAGCAAAGCAGAAATAGAAGCCACAAGATAGCAGACCGTGCTTCAACCAGCTCTAGAATGGGAATGACAAGGGCAGACAGGAGAGCGGTACCCACATAACCTCTGCGATTGCCAAAACCATCTTCTTATTGGCTAGAACCTGGTCACTAGTTGAACGACGGGGCCCCATCATCAACTCTTAGCAACCTGGTTCGCTGGTTGGGGGAGATAGCCTGTAAATGAGGGTGTGTACATGCGCCGAATAAAGGTTACGTACTCTTTGCATGCCACAGCCTCCGATTGAATGAACGTTCCAACAGACATTGATTACAGGAAAAGTCTGACAAGTTAAAGCTCAACAATAGATATAGATGTTAACAAGTTAGAAAACTTGACAGAGAACCTTCAGCATCAGTAACAGCATCTGCTGCTGGTGTTGTTGCTGTTACTACTGCTATTGTTCCTATTGCTGCTGCTGCTTCTGTTGCTGCTATTGTTGATGTTATTGCTGCTGTTGTTGCTATTGCTGCTGCTTCTGTTGCTGCTATTATCGATGTTATTGCTGCTGCTGCTGCTGTTGCTGCTGCTGCTGCTGTTGTTATTTAATTATTTCGGCTTATACCGCATGAGTCCAGCTGGTAGAGGTCAGGTGTTGAAAGACTGGCTTTGCACTAACATACTGATGATTGCCTCCAAACTAGAGCCGTTGAGGAGTAGAACTGCACAGTGTTAAATCCCTTTTCTTTTAGTTAAATCCCAGTGGAGTCTAGTAGAGGCGGAGTATAACCTCAAAATGTAGCGTGGAAAATGAACAACAGGCTTTTGTTTTTATTTTTAAAATAGCTGAGATGTAATCACATCAGAATGGAAGATTGTTGCTGGTAATATTGGTATAACAGCCTCGATGTCAGGAAAAAGACGAAGGGTTACGAAAGATTCCACAGACGAAAAACACAACGAGAAAATTGCAGATAAAAGTTCAGGAAAAAAATAACAGTTCAGAATTATTGCTTTTGACGTTCTTGTAGAGCGCCTGATTTGAAACCTGGAAAAAAAAGGCGATATGAGTTGGTACGAAAGCAGAAGTAAAAGTACAGTGTTTGTTGGAAATATTCTGTAATGAGTCGATGAAGTCAAAGAGGAAAATAAAAAAAAAAAAAAAACTGGAAATCTGTGCCATAAACTTGGCGTAGACGAGACCCAGGATTGAGTCGAGGAATTACAGCGCTTACAAAACATTCATTAAGGAAATCTGGAAAAAATAATTGCCAACTCTTCCGTTACCAAAGTGTTTACACCATTTAAATATTAACGCTATATTGGCACGCGCATGCGCTGTACTGAGCATATGTTATAGTCTCGCAGAACGCTCCTCTAGTACCCTGGGAAGAGCATAAATTATGTTAAGATCTCTCTCTCTCTCTGTCGGAGTTGACTAAAATGTTGAGGTATTGTACTAATGGAATCTCGTTAGGTAAGAAAACTTAATTTTAATGGCGTTATTGATTTTCTTGCTAGTTGTTAAGCCCAGAGAATGTTTTTGAATAGCAGCTAAAGTGAATTTTCATTGCATAAATCAGTTTATTATTCTTTTGCTGCAATATTACTCTAAGTTCTATATGTTATGAATTTCAGGTCTTGTGCTGTGTCTGTTGTTTACCTCACGTTAATATGTACTGTGAGGATTACTTGCTATATATTTTGTCTATGAAAAAATCTCTGAGTCTTAAACTCTTTTACAAGTATTGTGAACAGTAATATAAAATCGATTTTCTTTGCAATTAATTTTAACCCATTAAAAAATAAAGACATTGTTTATGCTTTTTATTAATCTGTCTACTGTCTGTGCCTTTTATATGTGATACTCATCTCTTTATTTTCGGTGGATTTTTGGATTTTGCCTCAGCAGAGGCTAGTTAATCGGGCATCATATATCTATCCTGTGGAGGATAACGCAGGGGCATCTAGATATCTAGATACATTAAAACCCTAGGCATTAGGCCTCCAAAAGGGTTAACAGGAGCACATCTGGAGTTATATCTACTGTTGACTTGTCTGTTCCAAGCAAATTTAGAATATTTGTTTAGTGAGTCTGGTATCTTATTTTCAGTAATAACATATTTTGACATATCATATAGGTTATCAAAAGAGGAGGTCCGGTCCAGAACTGTGTCCAGTCCTGGGAACAAGTGCAGTTTGGTGCACCCTGCTCGACTCCCCCAGATTAAACCAATGGATCGCTAGAAAATGGAATTTGCAAGTATTTGCCCAGTGAGAAAACGGTAGCAAAGGATTGTGTAAGCATGGACAATGGGAGTGTAAAAGTTGTGATTGCTTTTGTAAACAAAATTTGCCTGTGTGGAAAATTGTGTCTGCAGCTCTCAGTCTCTCTCTCTCTCTTTCTCTCTCTCACTTTCTCTCTCTCTCCATGTTTATTTATGTGTGTGTAAGTGTGACTGTGTGAGAATGTGTGTGTGTGCGTGGGGAAGGGGGGGGGGTGAGAGGTTGAAGTGGCTTGACCATTTAGAAAGGATGGAAGGTAGGAGGGGTAGGGGTCGCCGATGAAGGGTTAGGGGAGGAGATAATGGAGGTTTAGAGAGCTCTGGGGTTGAAAATTTATCAGGCTTGTGTGAGTGGATTATAATGGAGTGGAGCCAAATATTTTTCATGGCTTGACGTGCTGTTGAAGTATAACATTTATGAAATTATTCTGTGGAACAGGAGGCAGGAAGTACGAGTACCTGCGCTCTGAAAGATGACCGATGAAGTTTCAGACCGGAAGGTTATACGAATTATGTTTGTGTTATGTCTGCGCCCTTCTGTCGAGACAGTTACTGAATGAGAGATGGAGAATGTGTTTGATAGACAGCTGGTCTATCCCCGCAAGACATCCCCGCATACCGATCGTACAGGCTGGCCAGCATGACAGCATATACCTTCATACCACCCATGGTAGCACGCTGGTCCCAGTAGCTGGAGTCCATCCCCACGGCTCGCGTCCTTCCACATGTCCAAGGATGGCAGTTCCTTCACAGTAGACTCTCCTGTCCTGGCGCACCAGCCAGAATCTCTCATACACCACTTCAGCCTCACCGCCATCATCTCCCGAGCTAGGCACCATCGCAGCATCACAGCACGGCCATAGCATCGCAGCATGGCCATAGTATCTCAGCACGGCCACAACATCACAGCACGGCAGCGCCACAGTCTCACAGTATGGCAGCACAGTCACAGTATCGCAGCATCACAGCACGGCCACAGCGTCACTGCATGGCAGCAAAACAGCACGGCCTCAGCATAGCAGATGGCATCAGAAAGCCTCGCCTCAGTAGACCGCAGCATCACAAGCAGCCAACATCAGCAGTAGCAGGCTATGGTCAGATGCTCGAGGCGAGGTGAGGTCACTTCAGGTCATTAACAGAGGTGCAGTCATCCATCCCTGGGAACTGCGGGTAACTGGAGGTCCGCGGGTGATGGTCACAGAGGCTGGCTGACGCAGACAGACACCTATTACAATGGGCAGCAGTACAGCAACTGGCAACATCAGCTGGGTGACTTCTTGTTCCTCTGTAAATATTCAATTTCGGCCAGTAGTTGCTTCCCCGTAAAGTCTCACCCAAACACTCATATTCTCCACCATTTATCTCAAACCAACACATAACTCCACAATAATATTACAACCACACAACTACTCAGACCCACGGTCAAAAAGGACCATCTAAGGTCACTAGGATTATAATATCATACAGATATTTACTTTAGCTTTACATACACAAAAAAATGGTAGCAAATAGTAGCATAACATAAGTATAACCGAGCAGTCAAAAGGCACATGGGACTGGTTCTTACTATAAAAATAATAAGAACCACTACCGCTTAGACACCATGTCATATAGGGGGTTAAGGAACGGAAAGGATAATTAGGGAATAAGTGAGTAAAGAGAGGGAGTAGGCAGGAGAGGTCACTGGTGACTACTCCATCACCTGTCATTATCTCTACCTCACTACTCACCCTTTCAGTACTTGAAATAAAATAATAAAATAAAGTATAATAAGAATAAGATAAAGGGACAGTGAATATTACTATTCTACTCAAACACAGTGTATTATTAAGTCCTTGTACAATATATATTTGGGAACAGGAGAACACTATTGGGTTCAGATAAATGAAGGTTGTACATATAAGCAGTGAGACAGGGAATACAGTTACCTCATGAAACAGAATATAATTTACAGTATAGTTCAGAGGACATTTCACCACGGGAACTCAGTCACACTCTAGCCACAGATCCCAAGACCTACACAGCACGAGCACTGCTCAAGTCAGTACTCTGCCTGTCTCCAACAGTCTCCTCCAGAGACTCTCCAGCAGCCTTCTCCAAGAGCTCTGCCCACAGGCAGCAGCTCTGCTAGAATCTCTAGCCCAGAGCTCTGCACACAGGCCAGAGCTCCACCCGAATCTCTTTCTAGATGTTTCCTTGAGCTTATATGGTCCTTCAAGCACCCCCCCCCAAATGAGGTGTGCACCAAGTGTTTTAACCTGGCGCCGAGACGTGACCCTAGTTAAAGAACAAAAGACCTTAGACTTAAACCGAGAGGTGTGTCTGACAGCTGTTTGCCAAGGCAAGGTGTGACCATTTACTGATTAATTAGGTCTCCCTCAGAGACCTCACAAGCACAGTGACATACATCACAACATTATTATAACAAGCCCAATTCAATTTAGCCTAATCCAACTAAATATATTTTAGATAACTTTACAGTAATTTAATAATAAACAAAAAATGAAATATATTTTTTTTTGTTAGGTTCAGAATGATTTTTATGGAATTACTGCATACACAAATTTTCGCTTGCCTTATTCGACAACAAGAGCGTTACTATTTAAGCCAAAATCGCAAGTTTTACTTATGCGGCACGACTTACACAATGATAGCTCTAGGCCTTTCGTGTTGCAATCAACACGAAATGATGATGATGTGTTGATTGCAACACGAAAGGCCTAGAGCTATCATTCTACTCCTCTCATGACTGTTTTGCATCCTGTATCACTTGGTTTGCGATATTTGTATATGTATATATATATATATATATATATATATATATATATATATATATATATATATATATATATATATATATATATATATATATATATATATATATATATATATATTTTATTATCACACTGGCCGATTCCCACCAAGGCAGGGTGGCCCGAAAAAGAAAAACTTTCACCATCATTCACTCCATCACTGTCTTGCCAGAAGGGTGCTTTACACTACAGTTTTTAAACTGCAACATTAACACCCCTCCTTCAGAGTGCAGGCACTGTACTTCCCATCTCCAGGACTCAAGTCCGGCCTGCCGGTTTCCCTGAATCCCTTCATAAATGTTACTTTGCTCACACTCCAACAGCACGTCAAGTATTAAAAACCATTTGTCTCCATTCACTCCTATCAAACACGCTCATGCATGCCTGCTGGAAGTCCAAGCCCCTCGCACACAAAACCTCCTTTACCCCCTCCCTCCAACCTTTCCTAGGCCGACCCCTACCCCGCCTTCCTTCCACTACAGACTGATACACTCTTGAAGTCATTCTGTTTCGCTCCATTCTCTCTACATGTCCGAACCACCTCAACAACCCTTCCTCAGCCCTCTGGACAACAGTTTTGGTAATCCCGCACCTCCTCCTAACTTCCAAACTACGAATTCTCTGCATTATATTCACACCACACATTGCCCTCAGACATGACATCTCCACTGCCTCCAGCCTTCTCCTCGCTGCAACATTCATCACCCACGCTTCACACCCATATAAGAGCGTTGGTAAAACTATACTCTCATACATTCCCCTCTTTGCCTCCAAGGACAAAGTTCTTTGTCTCCACAGACTCCTAAGTGCACCACTCACTCTTTTTCCCTCATCAATTCTATGATTCACCTCATCTTTCATAGACCCATCCGCTGACACGTCCACTCCCAAATATCTGAATACGTTCACCTCCTCCATACTCTCTCCCTCCAATCTGATATTCAATCTTTCATCACCTAATCTTTTTGTTATCCTCATAACCTTACTCTTTCCTGTATTCACCTTTAATTTTCTTCTTTTGCACACCCTACCAAATTCATCCACCAATCTCTGCAACTTCTCTTCAGAATCTCCCAAGAGCACAGTGTCCTCAGCAAAGAGCAGCTGTGACAACTCCCACTTTGTGTGTGATTCTTTATCTTTTAACTCCACGCCTCTTGCCAAGACCCTCGCATTTACTTCTCTTACAACCCCATCTATAAATATATTAAACAACCACGGTGACATCACACATCCTTGTCTAAGGCCTACTTTTACTGGGAAAAAATTTCCCTCTTTCCTACATACTCTAACTTGAGCCTCACTATCCTCGTAAAAACTCTTCACTGCTTTCAGTAACCTACCTCCTACACCATACACTTGCAACATCTGCCACATTGCCCCCCTATCCACCCTGTCATACGCCTTTTCCAAATCCATAAATGCCACAAAGACGTCTTTAGCCTTATCTAAATACTGTTCACTTATATGTTTCACTGTAAACACCTGGTCCACACACCCCCTACCTTTCCTAAAGCCTCCTTGTTCATCTGCTATCCTATTCTCCGTCTTACTCTTAATTCTTTCAATTATAACTCTACCATACACTTTACCAGGTACACTCAACAGACTTATCCCCCTATAATTTTTGCACTCTCTTTTATCCCCTTTGCCTTTATACAAAGGAACTATGCATGCTCTCTGCCAATCCCTAGGTACCTTACCCTCTTCCATACATTTATTAAATAATTGCACCAACCACTCCAAAACTATATCCCCACCTGCTTTTAACATTTCTATCTTTATCCCATCAATCCCAGCTGCCTTACCCCCTTTCATTTTACCTACTGCCTCACGAACTTCCCCCACACTCACAACTGGCTCTTCCTCACTCCTACAAGATGTTATTCCTCCTTGCCCTATACACGAAATCACAGCTTCCCTAGCTTCATCAACATTTAACAATTCCTCAAAATATTCCCTCCATCTTCCCAATACCTCTAACTCTCCATTTAATAACTCTCCTCTCCTATTTTTAACTGACAAATCCATTTGTTCTCTAGCCTTTCTTGACTTGTTAATCTCACTCCAAAACTTTTTCTTATTTTCAACAAAATTTGTTGATAACATCTCACCCACTCTCTCATTTGCTCTCCTTTTACATTGCTTCACCACTCTCTTAACCTCTCTCTTTTTCTCCATATACTCTTCCCTCCTTGCATCACTTCTACTTTGTAAAAACTTCTCATATGCTAACTTTTTCTCCCTTACTACTCTCTTTACATCATCATTCCATCAATCGCTCCTCTTCCCTCCTGCACCCACTTTCCTGTAACCACAAACTTCTGCTGAACACTCTAACACTACATTTTTAATCCTACCCCATACCTCTTCGACCCCATTGCCTATGCTCTCATTAGCCCATCTATCCTCCAATAGCTGTTTATATCTTACCCTAACTGCCTCCTCTTTTAGCTTATAAACCTTCACCTCTCTCTTCCCTGATGCTTCTATTCTCCTTGTATCCCATCTACCTTTTACTCTCAGTGTAGCTACAACTAGAAAGTGATCTGATATATCTGTGGCCCCTCTATAAACATGTACATCCTGAAGTCTACTCAACAGTCTTTTATCTACCAATACATAATCCAACAAACTACTGTCATTTCGCCCTACATCATATCTTGTATACTTATTTATCCTCTTTTTCTTAAAATATGTATTACCTATAACTAAACCCCTTTCTATACAAAGTTCAATCAAAGGGCTCCCATTATCATTTACACCTGGCACCCCAAACTTACCTACCACACCCTCTCTAAAAGTTTCTCCTACTTTAGCATTCAGGTCCCCTACCACAATTACTCTCTCACTTGGTTCAAAGGCTCCTATACATTCACTTAACATCTCCCAAAATCTCTCTCTCTCCTCTGCATTCCTCTCTTCTCCAGGTGCATACACGCTTATTATGACCCACTTCTCGCATCCAACCTTTACTCTAATCCACATAATTCTTGAATTTACACATTCATATTCTCTTTTCTCCTTCCATAACTGATCATTTAACATTACTGCTACCCCTTCCTTTGCTCTAACTCTCTCAGATACTCCAGATTTAATCCCATTTATTTCCCCCCACTGAAACTCTCCTACCCCCTTCAGCTTTGTTTCGCTTAGAGCCAGGACATCCAACTTCTTTTCATTCATAACATCAGCAATCATCTGTTTCTTGTCATCCGCACTACATCCACGCACATTTAAGCATCCCAGTTTTATAAAGTTTTTCTTCTTCTCTTTTTTAGTAAATGTATACAGGAGAAGGGGTTACTAGCCCATTGCTCCCGGCATTTTAGTCGCCTCATACGACACGCATGGCTTACGGAGGAAAGATTCTTTTCCACTTCCCCATGGACAATAGAAGAAATAAAAAAGAACAAGAGCTATTTAGAAAAAGGAGAAAAACCTAGATGTATGTATATATATATATATGCATGTGCGTGTCTGTGAAGTGTGACCAAAGTGTAAGTAGGAGTAGCAAGATATCCCTGTTATCTATATATATATATATATATACATATATATATATATATATATATATATATATATATATTTATATATATATATATATATATATATATATATATATATATATATATATATATATATATATATATATATATATATATATGTGTGTGTGTGTGTGTGTGTGTGTGTGTCTGTGTGTGTGTGTGTGTGTCTGTGTGTGTGTGTGTGTGTGTGTGTGTGTGTGTGTGTGTGTGTGTGTGTGTCTGTCTGTGTGTGTGTGTGTGTGTGTGTGTGTGTGTGTGTGTATGTGTGTGTGTGTGTGTGTGTGTGTGTGTGTGTGTGTGTGTGTATGTGTGTGTGTGTGTGTGTGTGTGTGTATGTGTGTGTGTGTGTGTGTGTGTGTGTGTGTGTGTGTGTGTATGTGTGTGTGTGTGTGTGTGTGTGTGTGTGTGTGTGTGTGTGTGTGTGTGTGTGTGTGTGGATTAATAAAGTATAATGAACACTTATGTGCTCAATAATAACTCACGTGGAGACAGAAACAGAAGATTAATTGGTAGTATATTTCGATCCCCTTCTGGGATCCTCTTCAGCAGATATATAAATGAAATTAGAACATGAATATATAGGAAAGGTTACACCTCACCCCATACGCGTATGTGTAGGGACGTGTCAAGCAGTGGGTGGGTGAGAAGACAGGTCGTGAAGTGAAGCTAAAAAACTGAGTAAGAAGTTCCTTTATACCTTGTAATCCGTAATGTTGTGCTGGTGTTCTGTGTTGCATTGGGCTCATGTACTTCTTGAGGCGAACATTATCTCGGACAACAGTGGATTCGAGCCAATGAAATCAACTGAAAATTCGTATGATAAAAAATATCAGTCATTTTTACCCAAGAGAACATTACTGCACATTCCTAGACCAAAAATAATGAACTCAGCAAACAAGCGAAAATATCTCAATACATAAATTTATGTATATACTTTTTTGCCTTCTCCACAGATAAGTGAGAAGGGGAAACTAAAAAATTTATATTACGTGTACCGGGGCGGCAGAAAGATGACGCCAAGGGAGCCGCTATCAGTGCCATCTGTTGAGGGAATATTGCACTATCGCGCCGTGGGTGTCGTCAAGTTTAACAAATGGTGCCGTGGGCTGTTTCAGCCCCTTCTACTGGCACTATCGATACTTAAGAGCAGCAGCAGCAGCAGTAGCAGCAGCAGTAGCAGCAGCAGTACTAGCAGCGCATCCTGGAAGAGGCAGCTGGCCAGGGTAATGTTGGGAAGGTCTGATGACACACCTTTCTAACCAATGTACCAAGATGTCTCCAAAACTTGTCGTGCCTACTGAAGGGATGAAACTGCGTATTGCACGAAAGAATTTAAACGAAGACACAAGCTGCAGAAAGAACAAATGCTGGGACAAAGTATCACTCTGTATAGAGCTTTACCAAGTCATGTGATGCAGCTCTACACCGAATGAAATATGGCTTGATGAAGCTCTAGACAGAGCGAGGCGTAACTAGATAGAGCTATATATAGTGCGAAATAAGGCTAGATTTAAGCATTACACTGAGCGAAACATTGTCAAAAAAAATGAAAGCTTGTGTCTGCCGATAGGATAACATGACTGATGCATAAAGAAATGCAAGGATACTGAGTGGACGTTAATTGATGTGACGTACTGTACGTTGCGATCCTGGCATGGCTTGACAGAATAAATACGCACAATTCCGAGATTGAAACAATACACAAATAACCCTCACATGGGAGACTAAAACTCATGACGACATTTCGGTCCTACTTGAACTATTAATTAGTAACACAGAAGCGCAAAGGAAAGGGAGCCAGTGTATATACGAGGAGGGGTGGGGAAGGGGAGACCCGGGGCCGGGAGTAGTGGATCCTCTATTGACAACATGTCGCCCACACAGTGGGTTTTTAACAAGTCACAAACCTACTGACTCCGTTCCTAGACACGTCTCTAACATTCTTTCCAATATTATATTCCAATATCTACCTCTATACCCACTACGATTAAAGACATCACCAATAAGGGATGCCAGAAGGTTCAACCCTCTGCAGGGGTATACATAACCCTTTGCAACGATTGCAACTAATTATACATAGGCGAGATATCCAGAGACCTCCAAACGCATATTTTGCAACACCAATACGCCAGCACATGGATATCCAAGCTTAATACTAAGAGGGCCACATTAAACAAATGGTTATAACTTTGACCATAATTTTTAAAGGGGTGGACCGGTAAGCCAGTGGAAGGCCTCGGTCATATGACCGAAAGCTCCAGCTGTGGGTCATCATATAACTAAGACCCGCGTCAGGAAACAGGACAAGTGTTTCCTGACGCGGGTCTTAGTTTACCTAACCTTAACGAGGGCTACATCGTATATTTTACACATTTTCTGGGGCCAAAACAAAAAATCAGCCTTATAAATATAAATGAGTGAATAAAATTTAAGTTTTATTTTTTTTTATAATCAGCTGATACCATACAGAACAAAACAACACTGTGTTGACACTGAGAAATGTTATATGATGAGTGAAAATGTCAAACATAAACCAATGTTCTGACAGTGTAATCAATTACTGAACTGTAGACGGGAAAAAGCTGACACAAGATTAACTTGCGCAAGATTAATGGGAATGATGGAACTGTTCTTTTAATTTCAAAATATTTGCTGAACTGAGATTTCAAACTTGGAGCCGATTTTTAGACTGGACTTCAAATGCTATTATTATTATCATTGCTATCAAAAAGAAGCGCTAAACCTACAAGGATATTTGGACATGACATACTTCATTTTTGAAAATGTGTTTACAAAGGTTCGTTGTAACAAAAACTGATACGAGTCCACCAGCAAATCACTTCAAATTTGGAAAC
>NC_091298.1:21632297-21649797 GCF_038502225.1 Cherax quadricarinatus
GTTTATGTGACCTTGGTATATGTTTATGTGACCTTGGTATGTGTTTATGTGACCTTGGTATGTGTTTATGTGACCTTGAAGGTGTTTATGTGACCTTGGTATGTGTTTATGTGACCTTGGTATGTGTTTATGTGACCTTGGTATGTGTTTATGTGACCTTGGTATATGTTTATGTGACCTTGGTATGTGTTTATGTGACCTTGGTATATGTTTATGTGACCTTGGTATGTGTTTATGTGATCTTGGTATATGTTTATGTGACCTTGGTATATGTTTATGTGACCTTGGTATGTGTTTATGTGACCTTGGTATATGTTTATGTGACCTTGGTATATGTTTATGTGACCTTGGTATGTGTTTATGTGACCTTGGTATGTGTTTATGTGATCTTGAAGGTGTTTATGTGACCTTGGTATGTGTTTATGTGACCTTGGTATGTGTTTATGTGACCTTGGTATGTGTTTATGTGACCTTGGTATATGTTTATGTGACCTTGGTATGTGTTTATGTGACCTTGGTATATGTTTATGTGACCTTGGTATGTGTTTATGTGATCTTGGTATATGTTTATGTGACCTTGGTATATGTTTATGTGACCTTGGTATGTGTTTATGTGACCTTGGTATATGTTTATGTGACCTTGGTATATGTTTAGGTGACCTTGGTATGTGTTTATGTGACCTTGGTATGTGTTTATGTGATCTTGAAGGTGTTTATGTGACCTTGGTATGTGTTTATGTGACCTTGGTATGTGTTTATGTGACCTTGGTATGTGTTTATGTGACCTTGGTATATGTTTATGTGACCTTGGTATGTGTTTATGTGACCTTGGTATATGTTTATGTGACCTTGGTATGTGTTTATGTGATCTTGGTATATGTTTATGTGACCTTGGTATATGTTTATGTGACCTTGGTATGTGTTTATGTGACCTTGGTATATGTTTATGTGACCTTGGTATATGTTTATGTGACCTTGGTATGTGTTTATGTGACCTTGGTATATGTTTATGTGACCTTGGTATATGTTTATGTGACCTTGGTATGTGTTTATGTGACCTTGGTATGTGTTTATGTGATCTTGGTATATGTTTATGTGACCTTGGTATATGTTTATGTGACCTTGGTATGTGTTTATGTGACCTTGGTATATGTTTATGTGACCTTGGTATATGTTTATGTGACCTTGGTATGTGTTTATGTGACCTTGGTATATGTTTATGTGACCTTGGTATGTGTTTATGTGACCTTGGTATGTGTTTATGTGACCTTGGTATGTGTTTATGTGACCTTGAAGGTGTTTATGTGACCTTGGTATGTGTTTATGTGACCTTAGTATGTGTTTATGTGACCTTGGTATGTGTTTATGTGACCTTGGTATGTGTTTATGTGACCTTGAAGGTGTTTATATGACCTTGGTATGTGTTTATGTGACCTTGGTATGTGTTTATGTGACTTTGGTATGTGTTTATGTGACCTTGGTATGTGTTTATGTGACCTTGGTATGTGTTTATATGACCTTGGTATGTGTTTATGTGACCTTGGCATGTGTTCGCGTGACCTTGGTATGTGTTTATGTGACCTTGGTATGTGTTTATGTGACCTTGGTATGTGTTTATGTGACCTTGGCATGTGTTCGCGTGACCTTGGTATGTGTTTATGTGACCTTGGTATGTGTTTATGTTACCTTGGCATGTGTTTATGTGAGCTTGGTATTTGTTAATGTGACCATGGCAGGTGTTTATGTGATATTGGCACGTGTTTATGTGAACTTGGCGTGTTTTTATGTGACCTCGGCGTGTGTTTATGTGATCTTGACATGTCAAGTGACCCTGGCACATGATTTTGTTACTCAAGTGTTGCAAGTGGCACCGTGTGGGGCCAGGAGTCCCTCTCTCACCTGACGGAGACGTGTTCAGCGACGGTAATAACAAGTGAAGTATTCCCTTGAGTCAGTTAAATGCTTAATTCATATTTCCAACAATCACTGACAACGGAGGATAAAAAAGACAAGAATTTGTTTTGTATATTCACAAATGTCTAGGCAATAAAGAGAATGTTCAACTTGACAGTAATAAAGAACAATGGAAGTGCCATAACTGTAACAACTGTAATATAAACTTGCACCGAAGAAACAGTCCATGGTAGAACTATACACAGCTGAAGGAAGAGTAAAGACAGTACAAGTGTAAGAGGCCAATGATTCAAATGTCAAAGAGGAGAAACCACTGAGTGGGAGAACACTGCCTTGAGAGTGTACAGGCACTCCTGCTCAGGGACTAGTTTGTAGAACAGAAACTAGTGTGTCGGGAGATGCACACAGAATCCTGTTCAGGATTGCTTTGTAGAAACAGAGGATAATGAGTCAGAAGTGCACACACGCTCCTGCTCAGGGACAATAATGTAAAAGTGTAAATTTCTCAGGAACATCACACACTGTGTGAATTAATAAGTATCACACCTACAACACAGCTGAGGGGTCAGAACTGGTGTGTGAGTTAGCAGGCGAACTCCAGATGGAATCATGAAGACGATTATTCACTGGCAGAATCAGAGAGAAGCAGAGATTATTGTGAGGTCACCTGACAGAGGTCAACAAGCTTCTTTAGGAATGAATGAGTTTCGTCAGCGCCACCATAGCCAACCTTCGTCGTTAGAGACAGCAAGAATTAAGTATTTAGTTCTTAAATTGACTCAGGATCATCGTCGCGGTGTAGTTAGTTCATATCGTAAAGAATTTATCTCCCAATAGACTTCTGGAAACGAGATTATTAGTCAAATAAATTAAGTAGAGGGAGTCTATTTCGGTGGTGATGCGCGTGCATCGCAGAGCTTACACACTCCCACACAACACACGACCAACTCTACATTAAATAACATTATACACACCTCAAACAGAAACACATGTCACAAACTTAGTGACGTTGTACACATTGTTACAGACACATCAGCACACATGCTACATAAATTGGCGGAAAACGAGGTTTCATGATTTACATTTAATTTATTCTAAGTTAGATGTTTTATATACTTAAATCATGAGTCTGTTGTAAATTCTTCCGCGGATCGCCAGTCAGATGAGAGTAAACGACGGAGATCAAACTCACATTTAAACAGCAGAAGTGGCAGTAGGGACAGAAGACAAATTTATTAGGATCTACGGAAATTATATGCGAAGGATTATATAAAATGCTGGAACGTTGGATACACAGAATAAAGATGCCTCGAGGAACTAAGGAATTTTTTTTTTACTGGTACGCTTTTGCCCATCCGTCGATGCATGATGAGAGTGGTTAAATTAGTTGCAGGAGAGGGTTGACAAGTGCGGCTTCCTATTGAGGATTCCGGCTGTCCTCCAGTGTAGTCAGGTCGATTTCCATTAACCTCTCTTCATAGCTCCGGGACTAGTCTTGTTGCAAACCTTTGCACTGTCTTTAGTTTCCTTACATATTTGGCTAGGCGTGGGTTCCAAACTCGTGCAGTATACTCCAATATAGGCCTAACATATACAGTGTACAGGGTCCTGAACGATTCCTTGTTAAGATATTGGAATGCTGTTCTTAGCTTTACTAGGCTGATGTGCGCCTCAGATGTTCCTGGTGTTATGCTCACCCCGAGATCCTTTTCCTTGGGTGAGGTTTGTAGTCTGTGGCCTCCCTAGACTGTACTCCGCCTACGGCCTTCTTTGCCTTCCCCAATCTTCATGACTTTGCACTTAGTGGGGTCGAACTCCAGGAGCCAGTTGCTGGACCAGGCCTGTAGCCTGTCCAGATCGCTTTGTAGTTCTGCCTGTGTGTGTGTGCAAGACAAGCTACGTGGGGGAGGGGTTGAAAATCTTTACCTGGAGTTTACCTGGAGAGAGTTCCGGGGGTCAACGCCCCCGCGGCCCGGTCTGTGACCAGGCCTCCTGGTGGATCAGAGCCTGATCAACCAGGCTGTTGCTGCTGGCTGCACGCAAACCAACGTACGAACCACAGCCCGGCTGGTCAGGAACTGACTTTAGGTGCTTGTCCAGTGCCAGCTTGAAGACTGCCAGGGGTCTGTTGGTAATCCCCCTTATGTATGCTGGGAGGCAGTTGAACAGTCTCGGGCCCCTGACACTTATTGTATGGTCTCTCAACGTGCTAGTGACACCCCTGCTTTTCATTGGGGGAATGTTGCATCGTCTGCCAAGTCTTTTGCTTTCGTGTGAGTGATTTTCGTGTGCAAGTTCGGTACTAGTCCCTCTAGGATTTTCCAGGTGTATATAATCATGTATCTCTCCCTCCTGCGTTCCAGGGAATACAGGTTCAGGAACCTCAAACGCTCCCAGTAATTGAGGTGTTTTATCTCCGTTATGCGCGCCGTGAAGGTTCTCTGTACATTTTCTAGGTCAGCAATTTCACCTGCCTTGAAAGGTGCTGTTAGTGTGCAGCAATATTCCAGCCTAGATAGAACAAGTAACCTGAAGAGTGTCATCATGGCCTTGGCATCCCTAGTTTTGAAGGTTCTCATTATCCATCCTGTCATTTTTCTAGCAGATGCGATTGATACAATGTTATGGTCCTTGAAGGTGAGATCCTCCGACATGATCACTCCCAGGTCTTTGACGTTGGTGTTTCGCTCTATTTTGTGGCCAGAATTTGTTTTGTACTCTGATGAAGATTTAATTTCCTCGTGTAATTGAAATTTCTCATCGTTAAACTTCATATTGTTTTCTGCAGCCCACTGAAAGATTTGGTTGATGTCCGCCTGGAGCCTTGCAGTGTCTGCAATGGAGGACACTGTCATGCAGATTCGGGTGTCATTTGCAAAGGAAGACACGGTGCTGTGGCTGACATCCTTGTCTATGCCTTGTGTAACAGAGCTTTTCACACTTCTCAGTGCGTTACTGGGAGCCGTGCAGTGTTGCAAGGAAATAACAGGAGAAATTAGGGAAAGTTTTCTCAGAGTATGGTAGTATGAGTGACTCCTGCCAGCACCTCTCTCAGAATGTGAGAGGCTCGACAGAATTCCACCCACCCACAAGCCCCTCCACATCCCACCCCATGTTGGATTGGATATACTAGGCCTCAAAGTTTGCAGATAGGAGGTAGAATAACTAGATTAAAAAAGCCAGCCCTAAACTTCTTCTAATGGCTGAGAAAAGGTCATGTGACATAAGGGATTACGTTACAATAGTGGACAATACACATACGGAATGCAGCTACTGTATGTAACCTTTAAATTAATAAAATAGTATGAATGGATACGTTCATTTGTCAGCTGACAATATCCGATGTCCCAGAACTTCATAGAATGTTCAGGAAATACTCTCAGTGAAGATTAATCTGCCTCTATTATTTATGGATCTCTACTATTCCGTCCGAAGGCCTGAGCTTGCTACCACCTGCAGCTCATAAGACTGCCATCCCCACGAGCCCCTTTGGGGCGGGGCAGATGGCAGACCAGAGGCCTAGCTTCTTCCTACGAGCCCCGTGAGGGCGGGGACTGTGGCTAGGCCTGGGGACAGTTGGTCCCAAAGATGAGGGGGTAGTTGTACCTCCTCCCATGGGAGACTTAGGTCTCGAGATACTCCCCAGATAGGGAGCCAAGGCCGGGTCACCACTACTTAGAAAAGACCCGAGCCGGGAGAGTACCGGCGAATAAAAAAAAATACTATTCCGATTTTTTCTTTACTATAACAAATAGATAATCCCTGATTTTTTCTTTTTTTTCCACCCACTAACAGCCTAATTCCGTAAACCACTAAACCAGATGTTTTCATCATGTTGTAAGCAACACTGTACCATTGTACCGTTGTACCTAGATGGGTTAGGACCTCAATAGATCACTCTGTTTGCCTCTTTTTGGGGCTATCCTAGGATGGTGGCACATACGCACTCATACCATACTTCCTTACTACTGATATTATATCGATCATATTGCAGTGATTACAACCACTTAGTCGAGAGTACCTGTAACCTTACGATACCTTTATGCAGTATTAGCTGGGCGGGTTATATATTATGTCGACGCTCACGATGGATCTAACATGATGTTATATATCGTTCACCACAGACTGTGTGCAGAACCTGGTCTAACATCACCGGAACATCATGAGATTCCCCTGGCATAATGAGGAATCCTGCGCTTTTGTGTAATGTTGTTGTTTAAAGCTGTGCACAATAAAGTCCACTAAATAGCTACTGAGTTTGTACAGCCCATAATTTGAGTTATATACGACATTCCTATCATGTTTCAGGAGAGAGGATTCAATTATGTTTCTTTCCATGACAGAACTGTTGGGTATAATGATCTGGGTGCCAGCACACCCCAGTGAGTGATTACAAGAACTGACATACTTAAAGATAGCATTCGATTCCTGGCCTGTCCTGATTGAGTACTAGTATTGGGGTAATCTGGTTTCCAGAGGTTTACCTGCCTGACCAATATAAGATAGCAAGACCTTGTAAACATCACCCACATTATTAGGCAGTGTGTTTTTAATTAATCTGTTACATTCTCCTAGTGTTTTTGAATGTAAGGGTTATATTGAACTTTTTTTATCTTCACGCAGGCAGACCAAATTTTTGTTGTATGGTAAGACCAGTACAATTTTCCTGGCAGGCCTTTTCTTAGGTTCAGTCCTGTAGAAAGTCTTTCTAGCTGACATCAGGTCCTTCTCAACAAAATCCCTGGGGTATCTCAGTTTTGTGGTTATGTTAAATATCTTGTTGATTTCATCTTCTAAAAACTCAGCACTGCAGATACACAAAGCTCTCTGGAACATTGTGAGGAAAATATTTCTTTTAATCCTAGATTCATGATTGGAATAATAATGAGTGTACGACGGCACATTGGTGAACTTCCTGTAAACTGTAAATTTGAATCTTCTGTCGACACGATGGATAAAAACATCAAGGAAGGGTAGAGTGTTGTCTATTTCATTCTCTATTCTGAATTTAATGGGAGGTGCCAGACCATTGAGTCTAGGTAGGAGCTCATCAGTGTTGTGATTTGTAGGTCAAAGGCAAAGAACATCATCTACGAATCTGAACCACCCAGCATTATTAGGGAAAATATCTTTAAGAGCCTAATCTCATAGAATTCATATACAGATTGCTGAATAAAGGGCTGAGGGGATTTCCCAAGGCCATGCCTTGTCTCAAGAAATCGTAATGACACGATTGCAAACAAACCATACCCCCAGCCGGGATTGAACCCTCGGTCATAGAGTCTCAAAACTCCAGCCCGTCGCGTTAGCCATTGGACCAGCTAGCCACAATAAGATTCATTCAACTAGGTATATTTCTACACCATAGGAAGGTTAGCACAGGCACCTCTGTGACCACAAATGCAAGTTTTTACAGACGAATCTCCAGCTAGCGTGGCCGTGACGAACTCTAGCTCAAGTCCCTTCACTGCCGTCAACATGACTGTAAAAACTTGCATTTGTGGTCACAGAGGTGCCTGTGTGTTACAAAAAACGCGAATCTAAAAGCTTAGATATCTCCAGTGAATACTAGAAAGGACTGCCCTTCTAGCATCCAGCCTGTTACTGGGTTTTCGTAACAAGTAGTCAGTATCCTTGTCCAATTATCCATTAAAATTCAGTATTATTCAATAGTGCTTCAGGATTACAACTGGTAGGCTACTAACTAGAGAAATTAAAATTTAATAAATTTATTAAGTCTAGAGGTATATTATCAAAGTAAATTAAATCAATCACAGTAATGAAAATAATATCAATCTCTCGAGTTCAATATTATTGTGCTGAAAGCACATATCACATTTATAATTCTTACATACCGTCTGGTACATTAACATTTAATAAGATATTACAAATATGTACAAGTAAGTTTGTGTATGCGTGTAAGTGCTCTAAGTAGTTCACTATGTCTCACGACTCGACTAGACTTAAACAAGTGACTGACAAAGTCCTCAAATAAACTAACTTCTTGACCGACTGGCAACCAGAACAGTCTGCTTGAACAATGAAAAGAATGCTAAGCCCAATAGCCATATAACAAGCGACTGCGACACAATCAGGATCAAGGAGATAATATAACGACACTAAGTAGGGACCATCAGCAGATCCTCCACAAAAGTTACAAAACTCCCATACTACTGAATCTAAGTTCAGCATAGGAAAAACCCGACTGTGACAATACACAGAAACCAGTACAAAATTAGGTCAGAAGCTATAGCTAAGGACCTGAGATGTTCAGAGTGTCTATGCGACACAATCTCAGTACAACGTCGAAAATCACTAAGTCTATACAATGTTCTGTGAACAGAGTTCTACAGAACTAACAAGAATAATGAGACAGACAATCTGTCCAACCACCAAGCGAGTCTAGAGCAGACTGAATACTTTACGAGAGGTGAGGACACCCCCCCCTCGATCACGTGATAGCCCCGTGGACAGCACAGCTCAGAAGCCGGCAGTATAACGAGCGACAAGCGATAATTACAGTAGTTTGACAATCAAGACTTGAACTGAGCACATATTATGTACATCCTAACAACATAAGTCAAATAAGAATATAAAGCAATATATTTACGATTTAGCTATTATCGCAAATATAAGCAATATAAAATTATATGAAAAGATAATATACATTATATATATACATAATAATCATTGTATCCCATTCAGGGGTTGCAACACTGTGCTAACCTTCCTATGGTGTAGAAATATACCTAGTTGGATGAATCTTATTGTGGCTAGCTGGTCTAGTGGCTAACGCGACGGGCTGGAGTTTTGAGACTCTATGGCCGGGGGTATGGTTTGCCATGCCTTGTTTTTGAGCGTAGTATTTGCCTTGAACCACGCAGTATAGTCCAGTGGATCACTCAGTCTGGTCCAGTGAACTACACAGTCAGGTCCAGTGGACCACACAGTCAGGTCCAGTGGACCACTCAGTCTGGCTCAGTGGACCACTCAGTCTGGTCCAATGGCCCATTCTCGTCAAATGGACCACACAGTCTGGTCCAGTGAACCATTCTGATCCAGTGGAAAATAGTCTGGTTCAGTGGACCACACAATCTAGTCCAATGGATCACACAGTCAGGTCAAGTGGACCAAACAGTCAGGTCCAGTGGACCACACAGTCAGGTCCAGTGGACAACACAGTCAGGTCCAGTGGACAACACAGTCAGGTCCAGTGGACAACACAGTCAGGTCCAGTGGACAACACAGTCAGGTCCAGTGGACCACACAGTCAGGTCCAGTGGACCACACAGTCAGGTCCAGTGGACCACACAGTCAGGTCCAGTGGACCACACAGTCAGGTCCAGTGGACCACACAGTCAGGTCCAGTGGACCACACAGTCAGGTCCAGTGGACCACACAGTCAGGTTCAGTGGACCACACAGTCAGGTCCAGTGGACCACACAGTCAGGTCCAGTGGACCACATAGTCAGGTCCAGTGGACCACACAGTCAGGTCCAGTGGACCACACAGTCAGGTCCTGTGAACCACACAGTCAGGTCCAGTGGACCACACAGTCAGGTCCAGTGGACCACACAGTCAGGTCCTGTGAACCACACAGTCAGGTCCAGTGGACCACACAGTCAGGTCCAGTGGACCACACAGTCAGGTCCTGTGAACCACACAGTCAGGTCCAGTGGACCACACAGTCAGGTCCAGTGGACCACACAGTCAGGTCCTGTGAACCACACAGTCTGGTGTTTTCCTCGGGCTCTCTAGCACAAGTTGTATTATATCGCACTCTAAATTGCTCCATAAATCTCTCTCTTCCTACTACTGTGGCTGAAGGTGCAGTGGCGTGGTGTAGTGTGGTGTGGTGGTGTAGTGTGGTGTGGTGTGGTGGTGTAGTGTGGTGTGGTGTGGTGTGGTGGTGTAGTGTGGTGTGGTGTGGTGGTGTAGTGTGGTGTGGTGTGGTGGTGTAGTGTGGTGTGGTGTGGTGGTGTAGTGTGGTGTGGTGTGGTGTGGTGGTGTAGTGTGGTGTGGTGTGGTGTGGCGTGGTGTAGTGTGGTGTGGTGTGGTGTGGTGGTGTAGTGTGGTGTGGTGTGGTGTGGTGTGGTGGTGTAGTGTGGTGTGGTGGTGTAGTGTGGTGTGGTGTGGTGTGGTGGTGTAGTGTGGTGTGGTGTGGTGGTGTAGTGTGGTGTGGTGTGGTGGTGTAGTGTGGTGTGGTGTGGTGTGGTGTGGTGTGGTGTGGTGGTGTAGTGTAGTGTGGTGATGGTGGTGTAGTGTGGTGTGGTGTGGTGGTGTAGTGTGGTGTGGTGTGGTGGTGTAGTGTGGTGTGGTGTGGTGGTGTAGTGTGGTGTGGTGGTGTAGTGTGGTGTGGTGGTATAGTGTGGTGTGGTGGTGTAGTGTGGTGTGGTGGTGTAGTGTGGTGTGGTGGTATAGTGTGGTGTGGTGGTGTAGTGTGGTGTGGTGGTGTAGTGTGGTGTGGTGGTGTAGTGTGGTGTGGTGGTATAGTGTGGTGGTGTAGTGTGGTGTGGTGGTGTAGTGTGGTGTGGTGGTATAGTGTGGTGTGGTGGTGTAGTGTGGTGTGGTGGTGTAGTGTGGTGTGGTGGTGTAGTGTGGTGTGGTGGTATAGTGTGGTGGTGTAGTGTGGTGTGGTGGTGTAGTGTGGTGTGGTGGTGTAGTGTGGTGTGGTGGTATAGTGTGGTGGTGTAGTGTGGTGAGGTGGTGTAGTGTGGTGTGGTGGTATAGTGTGGTGTGGTGGTGTAGTGTGGTGTGGTGGTATAGTGTGGTGTGGTGGTGTAGTGTGGTGTGGTGGTGTAGTGTGGTGTGGTGGTGTAGTGTGGTGTGGTGGTGTAGTGTGGTGTGGTGGTGTAGTGTGGTGTGGTGGTGTAGTGTGGTGTGGTGGTGTAGTGTGGTGTGGTGGTGTAGTGTGGTGTGGTTGTGTAGTGTGGTGTGGTGGTGTAGTGTGGTGTGGTGGTATAGTGTGGTGTGATGGTGTAGTGTGGTGTGGTGGTGTAGTGTGGTGTGGTGGTGTAGTGTGGTGTGGTGGTGTAGTGTGGTGTGGTGGTGTAGTGTGGTGGTGTAGTGTGGTGGTGTAGTGTGGTGTGGTGGTGTAGTGTGGTGTGGTGGTGTAGTGTGGTGGTATAGTGTGGTGGTGTAGTGTGGTGTGATGGTGTAGTGTGGTAGTGTAGTGTGGTGGTGTAGTGTGGTGTGGTGGTGTAGTGTGGTGTGGTGGTGTAGTGTGGTGTGGTGGTGTAGTGTGGTGTGGTGGTGTAGTGTGGTGTGGTGGTGTAGTGCGGTGGTGTAGTGTGGTGGTGTAGTGTGGTGTGGTGGTGTAGTGTGGTGTGGTGGTGTAGTGTGGTGTGGTGGTATAGTTTGGTGTGGTGGTATAGTGTGGTGTGGTGGTGTAGTGTGGTGTGGTGTAGTGTGGTGTGGTGGTGTATTGTGGCGTGGTGGTATAGTGTGGTGTGGTGGTGTAGCGTAGTGTGGTGGCGTAGTGTAGCGTGGTGGTATAGTGTGGTGTGGTAGTGTAGTGTGGTGTGGTGATGTAGTGTGGTGTGGTAGTGTAGTGTGGTGAGATGGTGTAGTATGATGTGGTGTAGTGTGGTGTGGTGGTGTAGTGTGGTGTGGTGGTGTAGTGTGGTGTGGTGGTGTAGTGTGGTGTGGTGGTGTAGTGTGGTGTGGTGGTGTAGTGTGGTGTGGTGGTATAGTGTGGTGTGGTGTAGTGTGGTGTGGTGGTGTAGTGTGGTGTGGTGGTGTAGTGTGGTAGTGTAGTGTGGTGTGGCGGTGTAGTGTGGTGTAGTGGTGTAGTGTGGTATGGTGGTATAGTGTGCTGTGGTGGTGTAGTGTGGTGTGGTGGTGTAGTGTGGTGTGGTGGTATAGTGTGGTGTGGTGGTATAGTGTGGTGTGGTGGTGTAGTGTGGTGTGGTGGTGTAGTGTGGTGTGGTGGTGTAGTGTGGCGTAGTGGTGCAGTGTGGTGTGGTGATATAGTGTGGTGTTGTGGTGTAGTGTGGTGTGGTGGTGTAGTGTGGTGTGGTGGTGTAGTGTGGTGTGGTGGTGTAGTGTGGCGTGGTGGTGTAGTGTGGTGTGGTAGTGTGGTGTGGTGTGGTGGTGTAGTGCGGTGTGGTGGTGTAGTGTGGTGTGATGGTGTAGTGTGGTGTGGTGGTGTAGTGTGGTGTGGTGGTGTAGTGTGGTGTGGTGGTGTAGTGTGGTGTGGTGGTGTAGTGTGGTGTGGTGGTGTAGTGTGGTGTGGTAGTGTAGTGTGGTGTGGTGGTGTAGTGTGGTATGGTGGTATAGTGTGGTGTGGTGTAGTGTGGTGTGGTGGTGTAGTGTGGTGTGGTGGTATAGTGTGGTGTGGTGGTATAGTGTGGCGTGGTGGTGTAGTGTGGTGTGGTGGTGTAGTGTGGTGTGGTGGTATAGTGTGGTGTGATGGTGTAGTGTGGTGTGGTGGTGTAGTGTGGTGTGGTGGTGTAGTGTGGTGTGGTGGTGTAGTGTGGTGTGGTGGTGTAGTGTGGTGTGGTGGTGTAGTGTGGTGTGGTGGTGTAGTGTGGTGTGGTGGTGTAGTGTGGCGTGGTGATGTAGTGTGGCGTGGTGGTGTAGTGTGGTGTGGTGTAGTGTGGTGTGGTGGTGTAGTGTGGTGTGATGGTGTAGTGTGGTGTGGTGGTGCAGTGTGGTGTCGTGGTGTAGTGTTGCGTGGTGGTGTAATGTGGTGCTTTGTTTTGCTGTGGTGGAGTGGTGTGTGTTGTTGTGGTATGATGGTATGGTTTGGAGGAATGGTGGTGTGGTATGTGTTGCTAGGGTATATTGTGGTGGTGTGCTGATGTGTAGTGATGATATGGAGTGATGGTGCTGTATGTGTTGTGGTATATTGTAGTGGGGTGGCGTTGTTTAGTGGTGTGACGTGGTAGTGTGTTGTCGTGGTGGTGGTGCGATGTTGCGAGGTGTGGTAGTGTACTGTGGAGGGGTGTTGTGGTGGTTTGGTGGTTGTATATGGTAATGTGTTGTGGTGGTGAGGTGTAATGTGGTGGTATGGCATGCTGGTGTGTTTTGGTTATGCGGTGTATTGTGGTGGTGTGGTGTGTAAGCAATGGTGTGAGTGAGGTTTTATAGTGGTGTGTTGTGCTGTGGTGTAGTGGTATGTTATGATGATGCATTGGGTTGTGTTGTGGTTGCGTGGCGTTGTAGTGGTGTTGGCGTTGTGGTGGTGTAAGTCGGTGTGGTGTGGCGTGGTGTGTTTTGTTTTTTGTGTGGTGCGGTGTGGTGCTTGGTATGATACGGTGACGAAGTGTGGCAGTGATGTGGTGATTATGTGGTGTAGGGGTATGATGATGTGGTGTGGGGTTGTGTTGGTGGTGTGGGGTTGTGTTGGTGGTGTGGGTTTGTGTTGGTGGTGTGGGGTTGTATTGTTGGTGTGGGGTTGTGTTGTTGGTGTGGGGTTGTGTTGGTGGTATGGGGTTGTGTTGGCGGTGTGGGGTTGTGTTGGTGGTGTGGGGTTGCGTTGGTGGTGGGTGGTTGTGTTGGCGCTGTGGGTTGTGTTGGTGGTGTGAGGTTGTGTTGGTGGTGTGGGGTTGTGTTGGTGGTGTGGGGTTGTGTTGGTGGTGTGGGGTTGTGTTGGTGGTGTGGGGTTGTATTCGTGGTGTGGGATTGTGGTGGTGGTGTGGGGTTTTGGTGGTGGTGGCGTGGGGTTGTGTTAGTGGTGTGGGGTTGTGTTGGTGGTGTGGGGTTGTGTTGGTGGTGTGAGGTTGTGTTGGTTGTGGGAGTTGTGTTGGTGGTGGGGAGTTGTGTTGGTGGTGTGGGGTTGTGTTGGTGTGGGGTTGTGTTGGTGGTGTGGGGTTGTGTTGGTGGTGTGAGGTTGTGTTGTTGGTGTGGGGTTGTGTTGGTGGTGTGGGGTTGTGTTGTCGATGTGGGGTGTTGTTGGTGGTGTGGGGTTGTGTTTGTGGTGTGGGGTTGTGTTTGTGGTGTGGGGCTGTGTTGGCGGTGTGGGGTTGTGTTGGTGGTGGGGGCTTGTGTTGGTGTGGGGTTGTGTTGGTTGTGTGGGGTTGTATTGGTGGTGTGGGGTTGTATTGGTGGTGTGGGGTTGTGTTGGTGGTGTGGGGTTGTGTTGATGGTGTGGGGTTGTATTGGTGGTGTGGGGTTGTGGTGATGGTGTGGGGTTGTGGTGGTGGTGTGGGGTTGTGTTGGTGGTGTGGGGTTGTGTTGGTGGTGTGGGGTTGTGTTGGTGGTGTGGGGTTACGTTGGTGGTGTGGGGTTGTGTTGGTGGTATGGGGTTGTATTGATGGTGTGGGGTTGTGGTGGTGGTGTGGAGTTGTGGTGGTGGTGTGGGGTTGTGGTGGTGGTGTGGGGTTGTGTTGGTGGTGTGGGGTTACGTTGGTGGTGTGGGGTTGTGTTGGTGGTATGGGGTTGTATTGGTGGTGTGGGGTTGTGGTGGTGGTGTGGAGTTGTGGTGATGGTGTGGGGTTGTGGTGGTGGTGTGGGGTTGTGTTGGTGGTGTGGGGCTGTGGTGGTGGTGTGGGATTGTGTTGGTGGTGTGGGATTGTGTTGGTGGTGTGGGGTTGTGGTGGTGGGGTGGGATTGTGTTGGTGGTGTGGGGTTGTGTTGGTGGTGTGGGATTGTGTTGGTGGTGTGGGAGTCTTCCTGAGGATGGACGAGTGTTGGTAAATGGAGCAAGACTGGCCAGTCTGTTTCAGTCTAGGGAGCTGTTAAGGGTTAGATTTGATCTGCACAGAATTATAAATAAATTTGATACACATTAGGTTTAACAAGGGCCAGTAGGCCTCAGGCAGTGCTACTCTTAACAGTATTGTGAAAGATTCAATTTTTTGTATGTTGTTTAGAAGTATGTTTGATTGTAAATATATATTCAGAATGACTCTAGAAGAGATGTGTGAGGTATGTTGGGGTGTGTGGAGTTTGTGGGGTGTGGAGGTGTGTGTGAGGTTTTTGGGGTGTGGAAGAGCGTATGAGGTGTGCGGAGTGTGGAGGGGTGTGTGGGGTGTGGATGAGTGTATGGAGTGTATGGAGTGTATGAGGTGTGTATTTGAGTTTAATAAGGACTTGTCTTGTATGGGCCAGTAGGCCTGCTGCAGTGCTCCTTCATTCTTATGTTCTTAGGAGTGAAGTGAACGGGAATATAATCGGAGGTTTCACGCCCTTAATTCTATGATTTCCCAGCTAGAATCTCACTAGAAATGAGACTTATATCAATATTTTCCACACTCACCCACTTACACAAATGGGAAGGGAAAACAGCTTCCCATTATGATGATCCTTTTATTCACTCACGCCTCACTAAGGACTGAGGAATATAGATAAGTGGTTCAGAGAACCGGAAAATTGATAAATTAAACATATGTGCAACACTTGCCACAATAAAATGCCACATTAGTTGCACTTGTGTCCTTTTACCTAACATATTGTCGGTAATTCTACCAACATTAATACAGCACTTGGGTATCTTTATTGAGGAAACGTTTCGCCACACAGTGGCTTCATCAGTCCTACGCAAAGCAAAATGGTGAAGATCATAGGGAGTCTGAGGTAATCAGTCCCTCAGCCTGGAGTCGATTTAATCAGTCCCTCAATCTTGAAAAGGATACAGCATATGTATGTAAAATGTTCGCCAAGACCGGAGTCCTGCCACGGGTCTTAATCTTGCGATGACCTGTCTCTGGCTCCCGAAGGAGAAAGGGCTCAGCAATGTTGCAATATACGTTGCTCAAGCACTGTCCTGTACAGTTCGTCTGGTGCGTCTCGTCAGCGAGAACGCCGTATGTAATATGAACATTGGATCATGTACATGTGCATGCTGGAGGCATTATACACATACATATATTATAAATTCAGAGATATACTTAGGCATATACACACACATGCACTCCTAATTGTGGACACTGTAGTAAGGAGGAGGATATGTCGTTATCACGGGCAACAGCTTGTCTGGGGTGTTGACTTCATGGTACACTAGGGTAGCCGCAGTCCTCTCTGGGTGTTCTTCGGGATGGGATATCAGTGCTAGTTGCCTGCGAATTGTCTCAGAGACTTGGCACTCCAAGAGTAAAGAATCTGAATTTGTATTGATAAAGCCACTGGATAGTGAAATGTCTACATTAAAGATACCCAAATGTTGCATATGTGTCTAATTTTCATCTTGCTGGTATTGTATACCGTTTATGTACAACTTCAGGAGATAGTGTGTTATGGGCGCTGGACAACGTGCTGGCAGTTATGGCACATATCCTCCTCTGCCAACTACAGCAGAAGAAGTGGCTTGTATACTGTAGACAGGTGAGTTGAAGCAGTCATGGCCAATATCACATGGGACAAATCCAAGATGGAAGTAGGTCATGCCTATAGGTCTTCACCATTCTGCTTTGTATGGACTGATGAAGCCACTGTGTGGCGAAACGTTTCCTCAATAAGTAAGACACATAGGCAACAGTTAGGCAACTTTATTCCGAAACGTTTCGCCTACACAGTAGGCTTCTTCAGTCGAATACAGAAAGTAGACAGAAACAGTAGAGATGTGAAGACGATGTAATCAGTCCATCACCTTGGACAACCCTTTCAATTTTGATGTTCATCGTTTCCTCAATAAAGATACCCAAGTGTTGCACATGTGTCTAATTTATCAATCTGAACCACTTATCTACATTCTTGTCACACACAGGAACATCTTCGAATCTTAATGCAGAGAATTCTTCACTTACTTAACCTATAAGCATGACCTACTTCCACATATGGATTTGTCCAGTGTGATATCCCCTACGACTGTTGTATCTCATCAGTCTACAGTACATAAGCCCCTTCTTCGCGCACGTGCTGTATTCTTTTCAAGACTGATGGACTGATTACATCGACTCAATGACTCAAGGACTACAAATTCGGTATGTACTTGGGAAAAATCTGATGATCATGCCTCTTTTGGTCTTGGTATCTTGACTGAAATAGAATTGTGTGAGATCATTGACAATCTAAGATTTCAAGTTTACGGAAAACCTACAAACAAAAATGATCTCACACTTCTATTCCAATCAATATACTAAGACCAAAAGAGGCATCATCATCGGATTTTTCCTAAGAGCATAATACCGAATTTGTAGTCCTGAGTTTCTTGACGAGGAATGTTGCAAGAATAGCAACAAGACAGGAGGAATGTTGCAAGAGTAGCAACAGGACAGGAGGAATGAGAAGTTTGCTCTGGGTAAGGTACAGTGACACCATATATATATATATATATATATATATATATATATATATATATATATATATATATATATATATATATATATATATATATATATATATATATATATATATATATATATATATATATATATATATATATATATATATATATATATATATATATATATATATATATATATATATATATATATATATATATATGTATCGTTAAAGCGAGAGAGAGAGAGAGAGAGAGAGAGAGAGAGAGAGAGAGAGAGAGAGAGAGAGAGAGAGAGAGAGAGAGAGAGAGAGAGAAGGAGGGAGGGAGAGAGAGAGATACATGTACGTCATTTTGCAGCAGCGGCGGGAGGCTGATGATTCAAGATTAGATGAGAGATCAGGTGCACAGATGAGAAAGAAT
>NC_091298.1:21652297-21687297 GCF_038502225.1 Cherax quadricarinatus
CCGTGATGCTCTTATCGTACATCATTCACCTCTGGCTCCCCCGCTGCCAGCACTATGACCACAATAATTATCTTGAAAAGTATCGTACCATAGTTCTTATATACTTTCTAAAAAAAAGAATAAAAGCCATATTACCGTGGTTGGAACAATTTGAATATGCATGTTGAAACGTTTCATTCCGTTATGGATCATGTTCATGACGCGTCATGAGTAATAAAACAAAAGCAGTTTGACCTGGCAAGATGTCACCCTGGGTTCTGAACCTGGCAAGATGTTGCCCTGGGTTCTGAACCTGGCAAGATGTCACCTTGGGCCCTGAACCTGGCAAGATGTCACCCTGAGTTCTGAACCTGGCAAGATGTCACCTTGGGCCCTGAACCTGGCAAGATGTCACCCTGAGTTCTGAACCTGGCAAGATGTCACCCTGGCTTCTGAACCTGGTAAGACGTCACCCTGGCTTCTGAACCTGGTAAGACGTCAGCCTGGGTTCTGAAGTTGTCTACAAGACTGACGTTGTCCGCTCATAATCGTTTTCATTACTTCGTTGAAGAAGGTAAACTAACAAATACATGGAGAACTGTCTTGTCAATATTTACAAAGATGTGACACAGCAAATTTAAATCATAGGTCAGTTTCACTGTCACTTCCTGTTGTCGAGGAACTAGAAAAAGTCATTAGAGAAAAGTTAGAACAGTATGAGAAGAAAACCAGGCGATCGGAAAACTTAGATTTGAGAGAAGAAAAATGCTACGTATAAATTACCTTGAGCTGTTGTGAGAATCAGAGAAGTTTCACGAGAGAGAGAATCAGGGAAGTTTCACGAGATAGAATCAGGGAAGTTCCACGAGAGAGAATCAGGGAAGTTCCTCGAGAGAGAATCAGGGAACTTCCACGAGAGAGAATCAGGGAAGTTCCACGAGTGAGAATCATTGAAGTTCCACGAGAGAGAATCAGTGATGTTCCACGAGAAAGAAAGTGATTTTGAACTTTGCGTTAACCTTTTATTTAGAGACAGCTTCCCAAGTGAATTGTGAAGTTTTGGCTTCCAAGTGGCTAGTTCAGTACAGCTCCAGCTGGCAGCCACCACTAATACACTTAATAACATACTCTGTTTAGGAATAAACAGTGTTTAAAATATCGTCCTTTGTGCAGACATACTTTTACGTATAACTAGAAAATAAAGAATAGCCTACACATCAACAGTTACTGATATAATAATAATGATAATAATAATAATAATAATAATAATAATAATAATAATAATAATAATAATAACAAAAATCTTTATTTCTACAAGTACAAGCAGTATGTCACTGATGTACATCAGTGACATACTACTATATAGAATGCCCCTTGTTATCCTGAGCATTTCGGGCAAATTAGGTCAGTTTTGTACCCAGGATGCGACCCACACCGGTCGACTAACACCTAGGTACCTATTTTACTGATGGATGAACATGGACAACAGGTGTCTTAAGGAAACACGTCCTAATATTTTCAGCCGTACCGGGGATCGACCCTCGGATCACAGAGTGAGCTGAGTGCACTAACAATCAAGCTACGGGACACCGTAATAAGATACTCCGACACAGGTTCCTGTAATGTCTCTCTGAATAGTCTTCAGTAAGATGACACCAAACTAAATCATTTCATAATTTTTACCATACTAATGACTCCATAAACACGTTTAACTTCACTGTCTGTTGCCAAAAAGCGTGTACAACCTGGGACTGAACCTCAGTCTGTTTACATTGCAACTTGATCTGTAAAAGTACTTTCGCGTAGGTATTATAGTGGGTCACGCAGCTATCATGGCTCCTGTTTATACTCATGTGACATTCAAATTCAATCAGTTCTTTCTCCAGATCAAATTTATCATTCTTAAAAGACACCAATTGTAATTAAGGAATCCTAAAGCGTTTCTCAAGTAATTCCTTTGACATATTTATTAGTTGGTTAAGATGCTTTTTAAAGTTCTCGTGCAGCGTTCAGCCAAGAGTTATCATTACCTTGTTTCCCTAAGACTCATGATTTACGTCAAGGTCCCGCCCAATAATCTCATTTCTCCAGACTAAATTAATCCGGTTGCGTTATCAACCAAGTAATGTGCCGTCGACTCTCTCTCCCAAGACGGTCATTCTCTCTCACCCAAGACGGTCATTCTCTCTCTATCAAGACGTTCATTCTCTCTCTCCCAAGACGGTCATTCTCTCTCTATCAAGACGTTCATTCTCTCTCACCCAAGACGGTCATTCTCTCTCACCCAAGACGGTCATTCTCTCTCTATCAAGACGTTCATTCTCTCTCTCCCAAGACGGTCATTCTCTCTCTATAAAGATGTTCATTCTCTCTCTCCCAAGACGGTCATTCTCTCTCTCTATCAAGACGGTTAATCTCTCTCTATCAAGACGGTTATTCTTTCTCTCCCAAGACGGTCATTCTCTCTCTATCAAGACGGTCATTCTCTCTCTGTCAAGACGGTCATTCTCTCTCTATCAAGACGGTTATTCTCTCTCTCCCAAGACGGTCATTCTCTCTCTATCAAGACGGTCATTCTCTCTCTAACAAGATGTTCATTCTCTCTCTCCCAAGACGGTCATTCTCTCTCTCCCAAGACGCTCATTCTCTCTCACCCAAGACGGTCATTCTCTCTCTATCAAGACGTTCATTCTCTCTCTCCCAAGACGCTCATTCTCTCTCTCCCAAGACGGTCATTCTCTCTCTATCAAGACGTTCATTCTCTCTCTCCCAAGACGGTCATTCTCTCTCTATCAGAACGTTCCTTCTCTCTCTCTCAAGAAGTTCATTCTCTCTCTCCCAAGACGGTTATTCTCTCTCTACCAAGACGTTCATTCTCTCTCTCCCAAGACGTTCATTCTCTCTCTCCAAAGACGATTATTCTCTCTCTACCAAGACGTTCATTCTCTCTTTCCCAAGACGTTCATTCTCTCTCTCCCAATACTCTCATCCTCTCTCTCTCTCCCAAGACGTTCATTTTCTCTCTCCCAAGACGTTCATTCTCTCTCTCCCAAGACGCTCATTCTCTCTCTCCCAAGACGGTCATTCTCTCTCTATCAAGACGTTCATTCTCTCTCTCCCAAGACTGTCATTCTCTCTCTATCAGAACGTTCATTCTCTCTCTCTCAAGAAGTTCATTTTCTCTCTCCCAAGACGGTTATTTTCTCTCTACCAAGACGTTCATTCTCTCTCTCCCAAGACGTTCATTCTCTCTCTCCAAAGACGATTATTCTCTCTCTACCAAGACGTTCATTCTCTCTCTCTCCCAATACTCTCATCCTCTCTCTCTCCCAAGACGTTCATTTTCTCTCTCCCAAGACGTTCATTCTCTCTCTCCAAAGACGGTTATTCTCTCTCTCCCAAGACGGTCATTCTCTCTCTCTCCCAAGACGGTCATTCTCTCTCTACCAAGACGTTCATTCTCTCTCTCCCAAGACGTTCATTTTCTCTCTCCCAAGACGTTCATTCTCTCTCTCCAAAGACGATTATTCTCTCTCTACCAAGACGTTCATTCTCTCTTTCCCAAGACGTTCATTCTCTCTCTCCCAATACTCTCATCCTCTCTCTCTCCCAAGACGTTCATTTTCTCTCTCCCAAGACGTTCATTCTCTCTCTCCAAAGACGGTTATTCTCTCTCTACCAAGACGTTCATTCTCTCTCTCCCAAGACGTTCATTTTCTCTCTCCCAAGACGTTCATTCTCTCTCTCCCAATATCTCATCCTCTCTCTCTCCCAAGACGTTCATTTTCTCTCTCCCAAGACGTTTATTCTCTCTCTCCAAAGACGGTTATTCTCTCTCTCCCAAGACGGTCATTCTCTCTCTCCCAATATCTCATCCTCTCTCTCTCCCAAGACGTTCATTTTCTCTCTCCCAAGACGTTCATTCTCTCTCTCCAAAGACGGTTATTCTCTCTCTCCCAAGACGTTCATTCTCTCTCTCCCAATATCTCATCCTCTCTCTCTCCCAAGACGTTCATTTTCTCTCTCCCAAGACGTTCATTCTCTCTCTCCAAAGACGGTTATTCTCTCTCTCCCAAGACGGTCATTCTCTGTCTCTCCCAAGACGTTCATTCTCTCTCTCCAAAGACGGTTATTCTCTCTCTCCCAAGACGGTCATTCTCTGTCTCTCCCAAGACGGTCATTCTCTCTCTCTCCCAAGACGGTTATTCTCTCTCTCCCAAGACGGTCATTCTCGCTCTCCCAAGACGTTCATTCTTTCTCTCCCAAGGCGTTCATTCTTTCTCTCCCAAGACGCTCATTCTCTCTCTCCCAAGACGCTCATTCTTTCCCTCCAAAGAATCTCATCCCTCCCTTCCAAGGAACTCATTCCCACCCTCCCTAGAAATTCATTCCCTTCCTTCCAAGAAACCCATCACTAGCATTCCCTTCCTTGAATCACTTACAAAGGCAACTACTCAAGAAGTAATAATATATAGTAATAATAATAGTAATGATAATAGTGATAATGACAGTAATAATAATTTATCACAAGTTACGTACAGTGATGGTCTGAGCAGGAGTCTGCTGGCAGGGCTCCGTCTGCTCTTGTTGCTACCTCCGTAGATAGGAACAACAGGAACTATGTTGAGTTAGGCATAAGAATTAACAACTGGGAGTCTACAATACTAACTGAATTGTTTCCAATGATAATTTCACTAAAGTTAACTTCTGACACTGAGCTTGACTCTATGATCAGTAGTGAATCAGTCATCAATGAAGGCTCTTGACTCACATAATGACTCTAACAACATGCTCGTTGGAGAAACCAGATGTAGATACTCTAAAATACTGGAAACAGGAATTACTGCACAACTATTATGGATTCCATCACACAATGTATTCTCTTTTATGACAAAGTTGATAAGTTAGCCAAAAAATGGCACCCCTGGAGAAAAATGTAGAACACAACTTTGGTGCGTCTGTGTGTAGCATGATGAAAAATATTAGGAGAGGAATCAATACAGAAATTGAATGTTATAGGAATGGTGTTATAAGCCTGAGTAGGTCTATCACTCACTATGATAACATGAAGATAGATAAGTACGTTCATGGAGCAGCTTGCAATGTTGTAGTAGCCAGGCTTAGGCTTGTTTACAAGAAGTTGTGGCAATCTGGAAGACACACGTAATCAAATCAAAGGCAAAGAATGTGGCCAGCCTTATGGTCACTATCATAAACGCTATGTGCTTAATTGTCCACTTATTGAGGAATATAGAGATAGACATTAAAATAATGTATTGGATATCTAATTAATTAAAATAACATACCAGACAATAATAAGCAAAGTTCCTAAATGAATTTACAATGGACAAATCAAAAGTAGATAAAACTCCAGATGTTCTCCTGTTAACCCATATGGTGCCCTTAATTCCTCGGCCTTTTGTGTATCCATATGTTCTTGTGCTGCCCTCCACACGATGACTGTCAGGCTCAACAATAAACTAGACGCATCGGCGACAAAATCTAAATAGGTTTGGAGTATTATAGTCAATAATATACAGTTTCTTTCACATCTTATGGCTTCACTGTTGTAGAGATTTGAAGTTTGGTTTCAAACTGACGGAGTCACAAATCAAAACACTTGAATGGGGAAAATATGAGCGTTCAAAAAAACGGCATTCTCCGCATCACTTGAGTGACCTGAGAGGTAGACTAGGCAGACAGTCTAAAATACAAAGTGAGGACCAGGAGTCAAGCATCAACGCTAAGAGACAGCACAGTAAGTGTAGAGGGACCAAGCCTCTTCAACACTCACCCTTCTGCTGCGTCCCCCGGGTCACCCTCGCTCCTCGAAATTTTTTCTCGATTTTTTTCGAATTTCCTATTTTTTTTTTATTTTGGTAAAGGACTCCCCTATGGGTACCCCTATGGTAAGACCTCCCCACACCCCACTAAGACCCACTTTCACCCACTTTTCGAGAATGACACTAAATTTTCTTCGAATTTTGACTTCACCCTTTACTTCCTCGGATCAAGACCTCACTCTCCATCTCACACCTCCCACCATCCACTCCCATCTCAAATACCTCGATTTTTTTCCATTTTTACGGAGTCTTCACATCCTCGGATCAAGATCACCCATACCCTCTAAACCCAATATTCCTCCTCCATCTCCTTGGATCAAGATTTATCCTCCACTTCCTTGGATCAAATTTTCAGTTCCTCCCTATGGGTACCCCTTAAAATTTTCTCGATTTTGATAACCCCCCCTTGGGGAGTGCAGGTTGAAACAAGGGAGGTGTGACGTCACGTGATAACCACCCGTGACGTATAGCACTGATGTATAGCACATGTATAGCACTGTTATATAACACATGTATAGTACTGCTATATAACAGTGCTATGTGCTACTTGGAGTCTACGTGAAGGGTGTTCCGGGGGTCAACGAACCCACGGCCCGGTCCATGACCAAGCCTCGCGGTTGATCAGGGCCTGATCACCCAGGCTGTTACTGCTGGCCACACGCAATCCAAAGTACTAACCACAGCCCTGCTGGTCAGGTACTGACTTTAGGTATCTGTCCAGCTCCCTCTTCAAGACAGTCAGGGGTCATTATGTATGCTGGGAGGTCGTTGAAGAGTCTTGGGCCTCTGACACAAATGTTTTGTTAGTGGGATGAATTGTGAAGGACCTGACTAGTATGGGCCAACAGGCCTGCTGCAGTGTCCCTCCTTATGTTCTTATGTTCTTATAAAACGGCCTCCCAGCATTCATAAGGAAGATTACCATTACACTCATGGCTGTCTTCAAGACCCCTGGCTGTCTTCAAGACCCCTGGCTGTCTTCAAGACCCCTGGCTGTCTTCAAGACCCCTGGCTGTCTTCAAGACCCCTGGCTGTCTTCAAGACCCCTGGCTGTCTTCAAGACCCCCGACTGTCTTCAAGACCCCTGGCTGTCTTCAAGACCCCTGGCTGTCTTCAAGACCCCTGGCTGTCTTCAAGACCCCTGGCTGTCTTCAAGACCCCTGACTGTCTTCAAGACCCCTGGCTGTCTTCAAGACCCCTGGCTGTCTTCAAGACCCCTGACTGTCTTCAAGACCCCTGGCTGTCTTCAAGACCCCTGGCTGTCTTCAAGACCCCTGGCTGTCTTCAAGACCCCTGGCTTTCTTCAAGACCCCTGGCTGTCTTCAAGACCCCTGGCTGTCTTCAAGACCCCCGACTGTCTTCAAGACCCCTGGCTGTCTTCAAAACCCCTGGCTGTCTTCAAGACCCCTGGCTGTCTTCAAGACCACTGGCTGTCTTCAAGACCCCTGACTGTCTTCAAGACCCCTGGCTGTCTTCAAGACCCCTGACTGTCTTCAAGACCCCTGGCTGTCTTCAAGACCCCTGGCTGTCTTCAAGACCCCTGGCTGTCTTCAAGACCCCTGACTGTCTTCAAGACCCCTGACTGTCTTCAAGACCCCTGGCTGTCTTCAAGACCCCTGGCTTTCTTCAAGATGGAGCTGGACAGATACGTAATGTCAGTACATGACCATCCGGGCTGTGGCTCGTACCCTGGATTACGTACGGCCAACAGTAACAGCCTGGTTTATCAGGCCCTGATCCACCGTGAGGTCTGGTCATGGACCGGATGGAGGGGGCGTTGACCCCAGGAACACCTCCAGGTATACTCCAGGTAGACAATTGCACTGTTATATACTTCACGAAGAGCAGTAACCTCTCTCTCTCTCTCTCTCTCTCTCTCTCTCTCTCTCTCTCTCTCTCTCTCTCTCTCTCTCTCTCTCAGTCTCTCTGTTTCCCTCTCTCTCTCTCTCTCTCTCTCTCTCTCTCTCTCTCTCTCTCTCTCTCTCTCTCTCTCTCTCTCTCTCTCTCTCTCTCTCTCTCTCTCTCTCTCTCTCTCCCTCTCTCTCTCCCTCTCTCTCTATCTCTCTCTCCTTAACCCTTTCAACTTATTTCTTCCTCCCGCTTTCTTTTCCTCTCCCTCCTATTCTTTTGTTTCTTCACTCGCTTTGTCTCTCCCCTACCCTCCTTCCTTCCTTCCTTCCTCCCCGCTCTCCTTTCCTCCCTTCACTCTCCCTTCCTCCTTCACCGCCCCCACCCCCTTTCTTCATCTTTCCCTACCTCCATCCCCTCACTCCCTCCCCTCTCTCCCTCCACTCACACCCTCCCCTCTCTCCCTCCCCTCTCTCTCTTATTTCCTCACTTCTACGGTCTTCCTCCACTGTCTCTTCCCTCCCTCATCAACATTCCTGAGGCCAGGAGCAAGAACAGCAGCAGAAATAACCTAAGTAACAGCAGGACCAGCAGTAATAGCAGCAGCAGCAGCAGCAGCAGCAGCAGCAACAGCAGTAGCAGCAACAGCAGCAATAGCAGCAGAAGCAAAAGTAGAAGCAGAAGCAGCAGTAGCAACAGTAACAGCAGCAGCAGCAGCAGCAGCAGCAGCAGCAGCAGCAACAGCAGCAGTAGCAGAAGCAACAGCAGTAGCACCACAGCTGCAACAGCAACAGCAGCAGCAGCAGCAACAGCAGCAGTGTCGATCACTAACAGATCTGTGGGCAGCGGGGCGAGGTGCCTTTGTCTGTATGCAAATTATGGCTATCAGGCAGAACACGGCGCTAGTGTAGCCTCTGTTGATGACACCCAGCACCATACTGGCCAGGAGGGGCAGGTGGGGAGAGGGGAAACAGCAGACTGGGAAGAGGGGAAGGCAGGAGAGTGGGAAGAGGGCGAGGCAAGAGTTAGGGAAGAGGGGGAGGCAGGAGAGTGGGAAAAGTGGGAGACCTAGTGGGAAGAAAAGAGGGAAGAAGGGGATAAGTGGGGATAGCAAGTTGAAGGAAAAGGGTAAGGCACATGGGAAATGAAGTTTGAGAGAAAGAGAGAGAAGAGACAGGCAAGGGCAAGGAGGAGGTGTTGTTGTGTGCTTCTCTAAAAGTGTTCATGCCCAGCACATTGATGTTGCCACCCCTACACATCTTGAAATGATGTTCTTCAAGCTCTGTATAAACACTAGTACCTCTGTACTAGCATGTGCAATGTACAGACCTCAGTGGCAACATGCAGACCCTATCAACTTCCTAATGGAAAATATTGACTCCCTTCTGCTACAACACAACTGTCAACATATTATAATTGTTGGTGACCTCAACCAGCACCTTATACAGAGGGACTTTGATGACCTCCTTGCAGTGTTCGACATGAGAAACTTTGTTGATTTCCCTACTCATATCTCTGGCTCCTCCCTTGACCCAGTAGTGAGTGATCTGGCAGAAGGCATAGTCACTTGTCAACCCCTCGGCTATGTTGGATCGTCTGACCACAAGGCTGTTTTTACGACACTTAAGATCCCAACAGAACGAGGTGAGGAGTCCACACGCACAACCTGGCTATGGGAAAGAGGTAATTGGCCAGTCCTTTGCTCTGAGCTCGCCACCACCGACTGGAATGCTCTTCTCCAAGGGGATGTTGACAACCAAGCGAAAGCCTTCACTGGACACATCCTTAATCTACAACAAGAACACATTCCTCACCGGCAATATGTGACGAAGCCTACAGATCAGCCTTGGTTTGGCTTTCGTTGTAGAGAGGCTGCTACTGCTAAGTACAAAGCATGGCGAAGGTATAAGAGACATCCTACCACCTATAACAGGAACTTGCACATGCAAGCCTGTAGGCATATGGGTGATGTTCAAAAGTGGGCCATTGCTAAATGGGAGGCGGACACTAAAAGAAAGTTAGCATCAGGTAGGGTAGGCTCCAAAACCTGGTGGTCCCTGGTCAAGGACAGACAAGGTTATCTGCCTGATGAACTTATTCCACCTCTAAATCGACAGGATGGGACTACCTCTACTAGTAGTCAAGAGAAGGCGGACCTCTTTGCTGAACACTTTGCTACCAAAATGCAAGTTCCTGATCCAGCAAGGGACCCTCCTTGGCTAGCTGCAAGAACTGTGTCAAAACTGTCAGTTGTGACAATAAGGCAGGAGGAGGTGCATTTCCTACTTAAATCGCTTGACCAAGAAAAGGCTGTGGGCCCAGACAAGTTGAGCCAAAGATTGTTGAGAAGATGTGCAGACCAGCTAGCAGCACCTCTAACTCGCATCTTTCAGCACTGCCTAGTACAGTGTAAATGGCCCTCTCTATGGAAAGAGGCAAATGTAGTCCCTGTTCACAAAAAGAAGAGCAGAGCAGAAATCAGCAACTACAGACCAGTGTCACTCCTGTCAATCACTGGTAAGATCCTTGAGACAATAATCTCAAGACAAATGACAGAGTTTTTTGACTACCACTCACTACTTTGTGATCGTCAATATGGCTTCAGGAAAGGTTACTCTGCTGCTGATCTGTTGTTAAACCTCTCCACTAAGTGGCACCAGTCACTGGATGAATCCAAAGTCAGCTGTGTGGTAGCACTGGACATTGCTGGCGCTTTCGACCGGGTGTGGCACCAGGGCCTCTTAGCAAAACTTCAAGCACTGGGAATTGCAGGCTCTACGCTATGTCTCCTCAGTGATTACCTTCATGGTAGATCTCTAAGTGTAGTTCTCAATGGAATGGAATCAGCAAGACATCCTATTGGGGCAAGTGTTCCACAAGGAAGCGTGCTGGGTCCATTGTTATGGAATGTCTACTTCAACGACCTTCTTCATCTCATCCCAGAATCACATGCATATGCAGATGACTGTACACTGACATTCACTTATCCAAGAGAAGAAATGCCAGCTGCTCTAAGCTACATCAATCACCAGCTGAGAGCTATATCAGCTTGGGGAAATAGATGGCAAGTAACATTTGCACCTGAGAAAACGCAAATGATGATCATCTCTAGGAACCATGATGGTAATGCTGGTGCAGTAGTAAGGATGAATGGGAGGATGTTGGCACCTGGAGAAGAAGTTGATATCCTTGGGGTGAAATTTGACTCCAAACTAACCATGAAGAACCACGTTGTAAATCTTGCAAACAAGGCAGCCAGGAAGCTTACAGCACTTCGCCGTATCTCCCATCTGCTTGACAGTAGGGGTTGCAAGATCCTGTACGAGGCACAAGTACGCTCACACCTTGAGTATGCTCCACTTTCTTGGTTTGCCTGCCCCCCCTCTCATCTGCGACTGCTTGACAGAGTAGAGAACAGAGCAAGACGTCTCATCTCTCGCCTGGACCCATCCTGGATAGATCTGTCATTTCAGCAGAGCCTTCAACATAGGAGGGATGTGGGTGGCCTTACTGTTATGTACAAGGCCAATATTGTCAAAATACCACACTTGGATCCACTTCGAGGACAGCGTGAAACAAGCTTTTATGCCACAAGACGGGCAGAAAGCAGCAACTTCACTCTGGTTGTACCCTTCTCCAGAACATCACTCCATCTGAGATCATACATATCCAGGATGACTCGAGTATGGAACACATTCGTTCAGCATAATGATGTCAACGAGATAAAGTCAGTTGATCAAATGAAAATGCTGGCCCACAGATGGCTCCAACTTCATCCTGTTCCCTACTTGTATGTCTCATAACAATAAAAATGCTTTCAAATGAGTTGATGTAGGTAACAGCTCTTAGCTTGCCAATAAAGTTAGGAATCCTTAACCTGTAAATAGCTGTCAATAAAGCTAGGGATCCTTAACCTTGTCAAACCCTGTGTAAAAAAAAAAAAAAAAAAAAAGAGAGAGAGAGAGAGAGAGAGAGAGAGAGAGAGAGAGAGAGAGAGAGAGAGAGAGAGCGAGAGAGGGTGGACAGGCTTATAGCACTTAGACGTATTTCGCATCTGCTCAACAGTAAAGGTTACAAGATTCTGTACGAGGCACAAGTTCTCTCACACCTTGAGTATGCTACACTTTCTTGGACTGCCTTTCCCTCATCTCACCTACGATTTCTTGGCAGAGTAGAGAACAGAGCAAGACGACTTATCTCTGGCCTGGACTCAGGCTGGACAGATCTGACATTTCAGCAGAGCCTTCAACACCGGGGAGATGTGGGTGGCCTTACTGTTATGTACAAGGTCAATATTGTCAAGGTACCACGCTCGGCTCCACTTCGTGGTTAGTGAGAAGATAGCTTCTACACAACAAGACCGGCAGCAACTGGTCTCTGGCTTCTCAAAAACATCGCTCCATCTGAAATCATTTATTCTGAGGATGACTCGAGTCTGGATGGTGTTCGTACAGCATAATGACATGACATACAGTCAGTTGACTAAATGAAATCGCTGGTCCCCAGATGGTCCCAATCTCACCCCATTCACTATTTGTATGTCTCACAGATATACAAAGGCTTTCAGATCAGCTGATATAAGTATCTAACCCTGTAAAACCCTATGTAAAAATAAAAGAGGATTTCATGGTGTAGAAATTTGTTATAATTTTCTTGAAATTAGTGTGTAAAAATTGAAGAATATAATAATGTTTATAAAATGTAGTGTTGGTGTGATTTTTAGAAAATAATGTCAAAAGACAGAAGAACCAAGACACGAATGAGTGCAACATAAAATGGCGGAACATAAACGTTAAATGGAGAGTGTTGCAGAAATTAATCGTGTGTAATCGTAGTCGACGAAGAGTATACCGGCAATAATTAGAGACCATGAAACGAGTATCATACCTAGGTGTCTGGAAGTGTTCAGATCCATATTAATTCACCTACAATAGGGCTGATAAGGAAAGTAGTTAATGCTGTACACGGTGATTGGACGACATTTGTTTATCACGTGCATCTATACTAATTTCATCGTCCCTTCAATATGGTTTCAACTCATCAGTTAGGTAAGATATCTAATACTGTCCAATATTTAGTATATCTGCCTGCTAGGGAGGCGTTAGGATGCATCACCTAGACAATAACTTGGTAAGTAACTATGTTCTGCCTTGTACTCTCATGTTGAATAATATGAATATATGTAATACATCGTGGACCAACAAACTACTTAATGTCAGGTCAGTAAATCATAATTTAATACAGTGCACAACCTGATTTACCAGTGTTACTGGTTTAATTTTCTTTTAGTTACTCTGGAATTATATGTTCCTAATTTTAAGGTCCAGAATGTGTGAGTGTGGGAAGGTGAGAAGGTGGGCATCGAAGGATGGACAGTTCCTGAAGTCCCACTTGTCTCAGAGGTACAACTAGTATCAGTAAGTGTAATATCTGTTTTAGTTGTGCCAAGGTCTTCCCGATTTTGTGGATGTAATAATGCAGGAGTGTACCCGAAAACCTCACATACATATTTTCTCACACATGGTAATAACAGATAGCAGAGGACTTGGAAGTCCACATAATAACGTCCTTTCTACCAAGATTCCATAATGATGTTGCTGTGTCTGACAGGTTGTGTATCAGTGGTATACGATATCCTACAAGGTGATGAATTAGTCACCTGAGCAACATCTGCGTATCTTTACTTTGCACACGTTTTGTCCACCATGTCATTGATACACAACCTGTCAGACACAGTAATATCATGGAATCTTGGTAGAGGACGTATGTATAAGGTGTATAGCCTGTATCATGTACTTGTAGAAATAAAGATTATTATTATTATTATTATTATTATTATTATTATTATTATTATTATTATTATTATTATTATTATTATTATTATTATTATTATTATCATCATCATCATCATCAACATCATCATCATCGCCGCAACCTACTTGCTAACTCCACACTAATTCCCCAACACAGTTCAGAACAGGTAGCAAATTCTGCTTTACTCTTAGGTGCATTATAAGCTTCCGCTTCTTGAATACTTTTACTTTCAGTGTTAACAACAACAACAACAACAGCAATAATAATAATAATAATAATAATAATAATAATAATAATAATAATAATAATAATAATAATAATAATAATAATAAAATCTGAGTCCCTTGGTAACCCAATTGAAATGGGTTGCTACCCATTTCTAGGTAGCAACCCAGGGGTTAAGAACCACCACACTTTACCTCACTGATCACGTTAGTTCATCACGTTTTCTGCTCTACTATGTAAAACAATTCTGGGTAACCGTGCAGTCTTGACTGATATATACCGAGCATGTGGTTCTGAAGGACCTGGCTAGTCCTCCCACTAAGGAAGGACCTGGCTAGTCCTCCCACTAAGGAAGGACCTGGCTCGTCCTCCCACTAAGGAAGGACCTGGCTAGTCCTCCCACTAAGGAAGGACCTGGCTAGTCCTCCCACTAAGGAAGGACCTGGCTCGTCCTCCCACTAAGGAAGGACCTGGCTAGTCCTCCCACTAAGGAAGGACCTGGCTAGTCCTCCCACTAAGGAAGGACCTGGCTAGTCCTCCCACTAAGGAAGGACCTGGCTAGTCCTCCCACTAAGGAAGGACCTGGCTAGTCCTCCCACTAAGGAAGGACCTGGCTCGTCCTCCCACTAAGGAAGGACCTGGCTAGTCCTCCCACTAAGGAAGGACCTGGCTCGTCCTCCCACTAAGGAAGGACCTGGCTAGTCCTCCCACTAAGGAAGGACCTGGCTAGTCCTCCCACTAAGGAAGGACCTGGCTAGTCCTCCCACTAAGGAAGGACCTGGCTCGTCCTCCCACTAAGGAAGGACCTGGCTAGTCCTCCCACTAAGGAAGGACCTGGCTCGTCCTCCCACTAAGGAAGGACCTGGCTAGTCCTCCCACTAAGGAAGGACCTGGCTAGTCCTCCCACTAAGGAAGGACCTGGCTAGTCCTCCCACTAAGGAAGGACCTGGCTCGTCCTCCCACTAAGGAAGGACCTGGCTAGTCCTCCCACTAAGGAAGGACCTGGCTCGTCCTCCCACTAAGGAAGGACCTGGCTAGTCCTCCCACTAAGGAAGGACCTGGCTAGTCCTCCCACTAAGGAAGGACCTGGCTAGTCCTCCCACTAAGGAAGGACCTGGCTCGTCCTCCCACTAAGGAAGGACCTGGCTAGTCCTCCCACTAAGGAAGGACCTGGCTAGTCCTCCCACTAAGGAAGGACCTGGCTAGTCCTCCCACTAAGGAAGGACCTGGCTAGTCCTCCCACTAAGGAAGGACCTGGCTAGTCCTCCCACTAAGGAAGGACCTGGCTCGTCCTCCCACTAAGGAAGGACCTGGCTAGTCCTCCCACTAAGGAAGGACCTGGCTCGTCCTCCCACTAAGGAAGGACCTGGCTAGTCCTCCCACTAAGGAAGGACCTGGCTAGTCCTCCCACTAAGGAAGGACCTGGCTAGTCCTCCCACTAAGGAAGGACCTGGCTCGTCCTCCCACTAAGGAAGGACCTGGCTAGTCCTCCCACTAAGGAAGGACCTGGCTAGTCCTCCCACTAAGGAAGGACCTGGCTAGTCCTCCCACTAAGGAAGGACCTGGCTAGTCCTCCCACTAAGGAAGGACCTGGCTAGTCCTCCCACTAAGGAAGGACCTGGCTAGTCCTCCCACTAAGGAAGGACCTGGCTCGTCCTCCCACTAAGGAAGGACCTGGCTAGTCCTCCCACTAAGGAAGGACCTGGCTAGTCCTCCCACTAAGGAAAGACCTGGCTAGTCCTCCCACTAAGGAAGGACCTGGCTAGTCCTCCCACTAAGGAAGGACCTGGCTAGTCCTCCCACTAAGGAAGGACCTGGCTAGTCCTCCCACTAAGGAAGGACCTGGCTAGTCCTCCCACTAAGGAAGGACCTGGCTAGTCCTCCCACTAAGGAAGGACCTGGCTAGTCCTCCCACTAAGGAAGGACCTGGCTCGTCCTCCCACTAAGGAAGGACCTGGCTAGTCCTCCCACTAAGGAAGGACCTGGCTAATCCTCCCACTAAGGAAGGACCTGGCTAGTCCTCCCACTAAGGAAGGACCTGGCTAGTCCTCCCACTAAGGAAGGACCTGGCTAGTCCTCCCACTAAGGAAGGACCTGGCTAGTCCTCCCACTAAGGAAGGACCTGGCTAGTCCTCCCACTAAGGAAGGACCTGGCTAGTCCTCCCACTAAGGAAGGACCTGGCTAGTCCTCCCACTAAGGAAGGACCTGGCTAGTCCTCCCACTAAGGAAGGACCTGGCTAGTCCTCCCACTAAGGAAGGACCTGGCTCGTCCTCCCACTAAGGAAGGACCTGGCTAGTCCTCCCACTAAGGAAGGACCTGGCTAGTCCTCCCACTAAGGAAGGACCTGGCTAGTCCTCCCACTAAGGAAGGACCTGGCTAGTCCTCCCACTAAGGAAGGACCTGGCTAGTCCTCCCACTAAGGAAGGACCTGGCTAGTCCTCCCACTAAGGAAGGACCTGGCTAGTCCTCCCACTAAGGAAGGACCTGGCTAGTCCTCCCACTAAGGAAGGACCTGGCTAGTCCTCCCACTAAGGAAGGACCTGGCTCGTCCTCCCACTAAGGAAGGACCTGGCTAGTCCTCCCACTAAGGAAGGACCTGGCTAGTCCTCCCACTAAGGAAGGACCTGGCTAGTCCTCCCACTAAGGAAGGACCTGGCTAGTCCTCCCACTAAGGAAGGACCTGGCTAGTCCTCCCACTAAGGAAGGACCTGGCTAGTCCTCCCACTAAGGAAGGACCTGGCTAGTCCTCCCACTAAGGAAGGACCTGGCTAGTCCTCCCACTAAGGAAGGACCTGGCTAGTCCTCCCACTAAGGAAGGACCTGGCTAGTCCTCCCACTAAGGAAGGACCTGGCTAGTCCTCCCACTAAGGAAGGACCTGGCTAGTCCTCCCACTAAGGAAGGACCTGGCTAGTCCTCCCACTAAGGAAGGACCTGGCTCGTCCTCCCACTAAGGAAGGACCTGGCTAGTCCTCCCACTAAGGAAGGACCTGGCTAGTCCTCCCACTAAGGAAGGACCTGGCTCGTCCTCCCACTAAGGCACGATGTATCTAGTTGAATCCTTTACTTTCAAAATGATTGTCCAAGTAATTTATTCCGTTGCGGTTACAACACTAGCTGCTACGATATTCTATTCTGTTATAATTCTATTTGAAACAAAATAATATTTACTTACGTTCGTGTTGCATCTTCTGCCTCGTAGTTTCATTCCATTGTTTCTAGTTATTGACACAATGTTTCAAACAGTTCTTCATGTTAGAGTGTGTCGAAGCCATTCAATATTACCCCCCCAGCTGGACTGGGAGTAAATTTGTTTGTATCGCTGTTAGCAGACGGTGTATCGAGCCACTATTATTCCTTGCACTGAATGACCAACAAGGTTTGACTGAGATATAGTAGCCTCTTATCCCGAAGAGAAAGAAGATCGAGACCTATGTGTCTCTCCTCACAAGTTTCTGAATGACGGTGCGAGTTTAGCGCTTCTCTGCAATCTCTCTAATATATATCATTAATTTGTTTTATGTAACTTTGAGACCAAAACTGGGCGGCACATTCGAGATACAGTCTAAAAAGTGAATTGCAAAAAGTCAATAAGATATCCGGTGTTTTGTGATGAGAAATGAAACCTAGCATACATTTTTTGTAATAAAAAATGGTTATAATCATAAACATAATTTTTTAAGGGGTGGAAGGGTAAGCCAGTGGAAGGCCTTGGTCAGATGACCAAAACCTCCAACGGCGGGTCATCATATGGCTAAGACCCGCGTCAGGAAACATTTATCCTGTTTATCGACAAATCTTGTAGATGAATGGTCCAGAGAACCGACATGTTGATAAATTAGACACATATTCAGTCCATCAAGATTGATGGACTGAACACATCGACTCAAGGTTGAGGGACTGATTACCTCACTCTCCTCCTGTTCTTCAAGTTTCTCCTACGTATGGACTGATGAAGCCACTGTGTGGCGAAACGTTTCCTCAATAAAGATACCCAAGAGTTGCACATGTGTCTAATCGACAAATCTTACCTAACCTAATTTACCATGCATTCTGTTAGCTTTGTTGGTTGTAGGACATGCAATGTTTGGTAACCTGAGTGACGTGGTTGCTCATGATCACTCCAAGGTCTTTTTATTCACTTATTTCGGTAAGTTTGTTGCCAAACATTTGACATTTGTATTTGAGATCATATCCAAAATGTATTACCTTGTTCTTGTCTACAGTGAATGAGAGAGAGAGAGATAGAGAGAGAGAGAGAGAGAGACAGAGAGAGAGAGAGAGAGAGAGAGAGAGAGAGAGAGGCAGAGATGAGCTGAGGTAATTGTTACCTACATCATCTCTAAACCCTGCAAAACCTTGTGTAAAAAAAAACAAAAAAAATTGCCTGGGTATATTACCATCAAGACGACTCATCCATTAATCTATAAAGTAGAAATTTTTAATATAAACTTTACATTACTTAAACTTCCTATCAGTGTTCAGCTGTGTTACATTATATCCCTTCTCTCCTTCATGGTAAGGAACCTCCTCCGCTCCTTCATGGTAAGGAACCTCCTCCGCTCCTTCATGGTAAGGAACCTCCTCCGCTCCTTCATGGTAAGGAACCTCCTCCGCTCCTTCATGGTAAGGAACCTCCTCCGCTCCTTCATGGTAAGGAACCTCCTCCGCTCCTTCATGGTAAGGAACCTCCTCCGCTCCTTCATGGTAAGGAGCCTCCTCCGCTCCTTCATGGTAAGGAACCTCCTCTGCTCCTTCATGGTAAGGAACCTCCTCCGCTCCTTCATGGTAAGGAACCTCCTCCGCTCCTTCATGGTAAGGAACCTCCTCCGCTCCTTCATGGTAAGGAACCTCCTCCGCTCCTTCATGGTAAGGAACCTCCTCCGCTCCTTCATGGTAAGGAACCTCCTCCGCTCCTTCATGGTAAGGAGCCTCCTCCGCTCCTTCATGGTAAGGAACCTCCTCCGCTCCTTCATGGTAAGGAGCCTCCTCCGCTCCTTCATGGTAAGGAACCTCCTCCGCTCCTTCATGGTAAGGAACCTCCTCCGCTCCTTCATGGTAAGGAACCTCCTCCGCTCCTTCATGGTAAGGAACCTCCTCCGCTCCTTCATGGTAAGGAACCTCCTCCGCTCCTTCATGGTAAGGAACCTCCTCCGCTCCTTCATGGTAAGGAGCCTCCTCCGCTCCTTCATGGTAAGGAACCTCCTCCGCTCCTTCATGGTAAGGAGCCTCCTCCGCTCCTTCATGGTAAGGAACCTCCTCCGCTCCTTCATGGTAAGGAACCTCCTCCGCTCCTTCATGGTAAGGAACCTCCTCCGCTCCTTCATGGTAAGGAACCTCCTCCGCTCCTTCATGGTAAGGAACCTCCTCCGCTCCTTCATGGTAAGGAGCCTCCTCCGCTCCTTCATGGTAAGGAACCTCCTCCGCTCCTTCATGGTAAGGAACCTCCTCCGCTCCTTCATGGTAAGGAACCTCCTCCGCTCCTTCATGGTAAGGAACCTCCTCCGCTCCTTCATGGTAAGGAACCTCCTCCGCTCCTTCATGGTAAGGAGCCTCCTCCGCTCCTTCATGGTAAGGAACCTCCTCCGCTCCTTCATGGTAAGGAACCTCCTCCGCTCCTTCATGGTAAGGAACCTCCTCCGCTCCTTCATGGTAAGGAACCTCCTCCGCTCCTTCATGGTAAGGAACCTCCTCCGCTCCTTCATGGTAAGGAACCTCCTCCGCTCCTTCATGGTAAGGAACCTCCTCCGCTCCTTCATGGCAAGGAACCTCCTCTGCTCCTTCATGGTAAGGAACCTCCTCCGCTCCTTCATGGTAAGGAACCTCCTCCGCTCCTTCATGGTAAGGAACCTCCTCTGCTCCTTCATGGTAAGGAACCTCCTCCGCTCCTTCATGGTAAGGAACCTCCTCCGCTCCTTCATGGTAAGGAACCTCCTCCGCTCCTTCATGGTAAGGAACCTCCTCCGCTCCTTCATGGTAAGGAACCTCCTCCGCTCCTTCATGGTAAGGAACTTCCTCCACTCCTTCATGGTAAGGAACCTCCTCCGCTCCTTCATGGTAAGGAACCTCCTCCGCTCCTTCATGGTAAGGAACCTCCTCCGCTCCTTCATGGTAAGGAACCTCCTCTGCTCCTTCATGGTAAGGAACCTCCTCCGCTCCTTCATGGTAAGGAACCTCCTCCGCTCCTTCATGGTAAGGAACCTCCTCTGCTCCTTCATGGTAAGGAACCTCCTCCGCTCCTTCATGGTAAGGAACCTCCTCCGCTCCTTCATGGTAAGGAACCTCCTCCGCTCCTTCATGGTAAGGAACCTCCTCCGCTCCTTCATGGTAAGGAACCTCCTCCGCTCCTTCATGGTAAGGAACCTCCTCTGCTCCTTCATGGTAAGGAACTTCCTCCGCTCCTTCATGGTAAGGAACCTCCTCCGCTCCTTCATGGTAAGGAACCTCCTCCGCTCCTTCATGGTAAGGAACCTCCTCCGCTCCTTCATGGTAAGGAACCTCCTCCGCTCCTTCATGGTAAGGAACCTCCTCCGCTCCTTCATGGTAAGGAACCTCCTCTGCTCCTTCATGGTAAGGAACCTCCTCCGCTCCTTCATGGTAAGGAACCTCCTCCGCTCCTTCATGGTAAGGAACCTCCTCTGCTCCTTCATGGTAAGGAACCTCCTCCGCTCCTTCATGGTAAAGAACCTCCTCCGCTCCTTCATGGTAAGGAACCTCCTCCGCTCCTTCATGGTAAGGAACCTCCTCCGCTCCTTCATGGTAAGGAACTTCCTCCGCTCCTTCATGGTAAGGAACCTCCTCCGCTCCTTCATGGTAAGGAACCTCCTCCGCTCCTTCATGGTAAGGAACCTCCTCCGCTCCTTCATGGTAAGGAACCTCCTCCGCTCCTTCATGGTAAGGAACTTCCTCCGCTCCTTCATGGTAAGGAACCTCCTCCGCTCCTTCATGGTAAGGAATCTCCTCCGCTCCTTCATGGTAAGGAACCTCCTCCGCTCCTTCATGGTAAGGAACCTCCTCCGCACCTTCATGGTAAGGAGCCTCCTCCGCTCCTTCATGGTAAGGAACCTCCTCTGCTCCTTCATGGTAAGGAATCTCCTCTGCTCCTTCATGGTAAGGAACCTCCTCCGCTCCTTCATGGTAAAGAACCTCCTCCGCTCCTTCATGGTAAGGAACCTCCTCCGCTCCTTCATGGTAAGGAACCTCCTCCGCTCCTTCATGGTAAGGAACTTCCTCCGCTCCTTCATGGTAAGGAACCTCCTCCGCTCCTTCATGGTAAGGAACCTCCTCCGCTCCTTCATGGTAAGGAACCTCCTCCGCTCCTTCATGGTAAGGAACCTCCTCCGCTCCTTCATGGTAAGGAACTTCCTCCGCTCCTTCATGGTAAGGAACCTCCTCCGCTCCTTCATGGTAAGGAACCTCCTCCGCTCCTTCATGGTAAGGAACCTCTTCCGCTCCTTCATGGTAAGGAACCTCCTCCGCTCCTTCATGGTAAGGAACCTCCTCCGCTCCTTCATGGTAAGGAGCCTCCTCCACTCCTTCATGGTAAGGAACCTCCTCCGCTCCTTCATGGTAAGGAACCTCCTCCGCTCCTTCATGGTTAGGAACCTCCTCCGCTCCTTCATGGTAAGGAGTCTCCTCCGCTCCTTCATGGTAAGGAACCTCCTCCGCTCCTTCATGGTAAGGAACCTCCTCCGCTCCTTCATGGTAAGGAACCTCCTCTGCTCCTTCATGGTAAGGAACCTCCTCCGCTCCTTCATGGTAAGGAACCTCCTCCGCTCCTTCATGGTAAGGAACCTCCTCCGCTCCTTCATGGTAAGGAACCTCCTCTGCTCCTTCATGGTAAGGAACCTCCTCCGCTCCTTCATGGTAAGGAACCTCCTCCGCTCCTTCATGGTAAGGAACCTCCTCCGCTCCTTCATGGTAAGGAACCTCCTCCGCTCCTTCATGGTAAGGAACCTCCTCCGCTCCTTCATGGTAAGGAACCTCCTCTGCTCCTTCATGGTAAGGAACTTCCTCCGCTCCTTCATGGTAAGGAACCTCCTCCGCTCCTTCATGGTAAGGAACCTCCTCCGCTCCTTCATGGTAAGGAACCTCCTCCGCTCCTTCATGGTAAGGAACCTCCTCCGCTCCTTCATGGTAAGGAACCTCCTCCGCTCCTTCATGGTAAGGAACCTCCTCTGCTCCTTCATGGTAAGGAACCTCCTCCGCTCCTTCATGGTAAGGAACCTCCTCCGCTCCTTCATGGTAAGGAACCTCCTCTGCTCCTTCATGGTAAGGAACCTCCTCCGCTCCTTCATGGTAAAGAACCTCCTCCGCTCCTTCATGGTAAGGAACCTCCTCCGCTCCTTCATGGTAAGGAACCTCCTCCGCTCCTTCATGGTAAGGAACTTCCTCCGCTCCTTCATGGTAAGGAACCTCCTCCGCTCCTTCATGGTAAGGAACCTCCTCCGCTCCTTCATGGTAAGGAACCTCCTCCGCTCCTTCATGGTAAGGAACCTCCTCCGCTCCTTCATGGTAAGGAACTTCCTCCGCTCCTTCATGGTAAGGAACCTCCTCCGCTCCTTCATGGTAAGGAACCTCCTCCGCTCCTTCATGGTAAGGAACCTCTTCCGCTCCTTCATGGTAAGGAACCTCCTCCGCTCCTTCATGGTAAGGAACCTCCTCCGCTCCTTCATGGTAAGGAGCCTCCTCCACTCCTTCATGGTAAGGAACCTCCTCCGCTCCTTCATGGTAAGGAACCTCCTCCGCTCCTTCATGGTTAGGAACCTCCTCCGCTCCTTCATGGTAAGGAGTCTCCTCCGCTCCTTCATGGTAAGGAACCTCCTCCGCTCCTTCATGGTAAGGAGCCTCCTTCACTCCTTCATAGTAAGGAACATCCTCCACTCCTTCATGGTAAGGAACCTCCTCCGCTCCTTCATGGTAAGGAACCTCCTCCGCACCTTCATGGTAAGGAGCCTCCTCCGCTCCTTCATGGTAAGGAACCTCCTCTGCTCCTTCATGGTAAGGAACCTCCTCTGCTCCTTCATGGTAAGGAAGCTCCTCCACTCCTTCATGGTAAGGAACCTCCTCTGCTCCTTCATGGTAAGGAACCTCCTCTCCTCCTTCATGGTAAGGAAGCTCCTCCACTCCTTCATGGTAAGGAACCTCCTCCGCTTCTTCATGGTAAGGAACCTCCTCCGTTCCTTCATGGTAAGCAGTCTCCTCCGCTCCTTCATGATAAGGAACCTCCTCTGCTCCTTCATGGTAAGGAACCTCCTCCGCTCCTTCATGGTAAGGAACCTCCTCCGTTCCTTCATGGTAAGGAACCTCCTCCACTCCTTCATGGTAAGGAACCTCCTCAGCTCCTTCATGGTAAGGAACCTCGTCCGCTCCTTCATGATAAGAAAATCCTCCGCTCCTTCATGGTAAGGAGTCTCTGCCGCTCCTTCATTGTAAGGAACCTCCTCCGCTCCTTCATGGTAAGGAACCTCCTTTGCTCCTTCATGGTAAGGAACCTCCGCCGCTCCTTCATGGTAAGGAGCCTCCTCCGCTCCATCATGGTAAGGAACCTCCTCCGCTCCTTCATGGTAAGGAACCTCGTTAGCTCCTTCATGGTAAGGAGCCCCCTTCGCTCCTTCATGGTAAGGAACCTCCTCCGCTCCTTCATGGTAAGGAACCTCCTCCGCTCCTTCATAGTAAGGAACCTCCTCCGCTCCTTCATGGTAAGGAACCTCCTCCGCTCCTTCATGGTAAGGAGTCTCCTCCGCTCCTTCATGGTAAGGAACCTCCTCCGCTCCTTCATGGTAAGGAACCTCCTCCGCTCCTTCATGGTAAAGAGCCTCCTCCACTCCTTCATGGTAAGGAACCTCCTCCGCTCCTTCATGGTAAAGAGTCTCCTCCGCTCCTTCATGGTAAGGAACCTCCTCAGCTCCTTCATGGTAAGGAACCTCGTCCGCTCCTTCATGATAAGAAAATCCTCCGCTCCTTCATGGTAAGGAGTCTCTGCCGCTCCTTCATTGTAAGGAACCTCCTCAGCTCCTTCATGGTAAGGAACCTCCTTTGCTCCTTCATGGTAAGGAACCTCCTCCGCTCCTTCATGGTAAGGAGCCTCCTCCGCTCCATCATGGTAAGGAACCTCCTCTGCTCCTTCATGGTAAGGAACCTCGTTAGCTCCTTCATGGTAAGGAGCCCCCTTCGCTCCTTCATGGTAAGGAACCTCCTCCGCTCCTTCATGGTAAGGAACCTCCTCCGCTCCTTCATAGTAAGGAACCTCCTCCGCTCCTTCATGGTAAGGAACCTCCTCCGCTCCTTCATGGTAAGGAGTCTCCTCCGCTCCTTCATGGTAAAGAGCCTCCTCCACTCCTTCATGGTAAGGAACCTCCTCCGCTCCTTCATGGTAAAGAGTCTCCTCCGCTCCTTCATGGTAAGGAACCTCCTCCGCTCCTTCATGGTAAGGAACCTCCTCCGCTCCTTCATGGTAAGGAACCTCCTCTGCTCCTTCATGGTAAGGAACTTCCTCCTCTCCTTCATGGTAAGGAACCTCCTCCGCTCCTTCATGGTAAGGAGCCTCCTCCGCTCCTTCATGGTAAGGAGCCTCCTCCACTCCTTCATCCTACGCTTGCCGGTGAAGGACTCTTGACACAAGGAGTCTTAGCTAGCCTCTTCCCTGGATCAAACTTGATTAAATTCCATCCTCTCCAGGCCCCTGGCAGTTTTAGCGCTTCCCAATGACTATAACTGTTCCCTTGGCAATTTTTTTTTTTTTGCGAGACTTAGCAATTAAACTAGTTTATTCGTTAAACGGTAATTTTCCATTAGTTAGGCAACCCTGATAAAGATCCTTGAAAATGTTCCTGATATTTTTTTCATATTTATTCTTCATCCAACTTTTCGTTTTTTTTTTTGCTTCGTCGATAACACGAGAACACCTCGTCCGATCAGCTACAAATTTTCAATGCTTGTGTACGGTAACCAGGGCAAAATTTCTGCGTCCAACAGCATAATAATAATAATAATAATAATAATAATAATAATAATAATAATAATAATAATAATAATAATAATAATACAATTTGAATAATAATAATAATAATAATATTAATAATGATAATAATGTCTTTATCTCTACAAGTACATGTTCAAGGTATACAGTTCTAGCTGACATCAGTGATATACAACTATATAGAAAAACCCTGGTTATGCAAAGCATTTCGGGCAAATTAAGTCAATTTTGTCTCCAGGATGATAACACCCAGGTACCTGTTTTACTGTTAGGTGAAGAGGGTCATCAGGTGTCTTAAGGAAACACTCCCTAATGTTTCCAACACTGACCAAAATTATTTAATCCGTTTCCAGATTTCTGTGATTGGTCTGATACTTTTCAAAAGCCTCTGCTGGTAGGCTTCTAACGTTCATGAGAAATGCCTCCTACTGAACTGAAATTTCAATTTTTACGTGTAAAACTGTAGCATTTTTATTCCCCTTAAATCACATTAGAATTGAATCTGTCATGTGAATGGTTCATATGACAGATTCATCTTAAGGCCAGAATATTACCCTTAAGTTGAGGATTTGTGCGGGCACATTTATCATTAAATTAAATTTTTTAAAAAACTTGGAATTGTTGGAGTCTGATAACTGTAGACGGGATGAAGGTTGTCAACCCAAGTGGGTTTTCCAGAGAGCAAAGTTCACGTTGATGTTGATAGTAATTTCCATTCAGTAACTGAGGAATGCCTCTTCTGATCGGCTTCAGAATATTATCTCTGATACAGTTCATGAGAAGGATGACTCCCTAATAAGTTCACACTGAGTAGGTACAAATTTTAAATTGTTCTGAAATTGTCAAAAAAAAAAGAAAAAAAAAAGGAATGGTTGGGATCATAACAATTTCCGGACGAGGCTTTTTCTGATATACTTCAGACTTTGTGTAGCTGGGCTTTATTAAAAGAAAGATTGGCTTCCACCTTGAGCTGTGTAAATTTGAAATTACGAGTAAGCCTGTTGGAAATTATGTTGGAAATCGTCTAACAGGCGTGTGTGAACCAGCTAGTTTCGAGTGAGTGGGAGTGGATTGTATGATTTGTCGTGCTGTTGGAGTGTGAGCAAGGTAACATTGTCAGGGGATTCAGGGAAACCGTTAAGCTGGATCTGAGCCCTGGAAATGGGAAGTACAGTGCCTTCACTATGTTGCAGTTCGGAAGGGCGAGCTACTTGCTAGACAGTGACTGAATAACAGTGAAAGTGTTTCTTCCTTTTTACGGGATAACCTACCTTGTTGGGTGACGATCGACGAGTTAAAACAAAAAATGTCTTCCTTGTAATTCCTAGAGAATGTTTCTTCCAATAGATTTGAAACCTTCAGCACTATTGTATCTTAATTCGAAATATTTTTGTTATTGAATTTGGGCTGTATGGGTGCCAATGTTCCAATTTCAATAAAAATATATGAAAAAGAAAAGTTTCAATAAACACAAAACCTATTTTTTACTTTTTTTTTTAGGACTGTAGAGCATTTTCATAATAATAGAACTCCAACAACTATGAAATATTTAAAATTCAGTTTTGTTTAATTTTCATAAGTTTAGTGAGCCCGTAAGTACCACATTATCCTACGACTTTATGTGAGAGCCGGTCACATTGTTAGGTACAGCGTTCTTGTCCTCCATTAACTTCTTTCAAGGTTGATATACTTAATAGAGTGTGTAGGAGCCATTTTTGCCATTTAATCTCGAAATGGTATTGTTTTATTTTATATTATTGCATTATTTTGCCTTGTTCCAAGGATTTGGACCTATCCTCCTCGTGGTTCGAATTTGAATATTTCCTATTCTCTAGCGCAAATATAACTCCTACGGGTTTAACACTCATCCCCTGATTAAAATAAAATGATTCTGTATCTCATCAGTTTTCAACAGATGATGAATCTTAAATAATGGTTGAAATGTTGTTTTGGGAGTTAAGGTTGAGTGAGTGTAAATTAACTTTGATTCTAGACAATAACTGCAGAATGCATCAACGGGTCATATTGAAACTTTTGATGCTGATATGTTCGTTTCAAACCAAGTTTCTCCTTGATTTTAGGTTGTGTAAGTTTTAATGTGTCAGTTTTATTAAACACATTGGTTGCCGTGACATAAATGGAGAATGTCTCTTCTGATCAGAAATAAGTCACACTATTTGACCTTAATAGTCATCCTAGATCCATTAAATCTACATAAGGCAATTTTTATAGGCCTACAACATCTGTAGCCTAAATCGAAATTGCTTATTTGCCTTCTTAATCCGTAGACGCTGGTTAACTTTACTTAGGGAAGAACTAACAATGATCTAGGGGCGAGGGGGTCCCAGGCCGGGTCACCACATGAAGAAGACCCGGGCCAGGATGTGCCTAGTGGGTCCCAATTTTCCTTATGGAGAAAACTGGGAAAACCGAAATACTGGTTTTGACTCAATTTCCGAGTACCTCAGCTGTTTACCCTCAACCTTCAACGCTGATAACTTGATAATGCGACTTCTGAGCGACTTCAAACTTAATATTAGTCCTGGTGAGTTTCTAGACGTTGGTCTCTCTAACATAACAAAAGACTGCTTCTATATAATAACCTGTGAACGCCTTTTCAGATTCGCTTCAGATTTTGAACACCAGTAATTAGCTGCATTGCAAACTTGTGTCGCAATCTGCACTATTGCTCTCACAGGCATTGAGGTAGAGGGGGCTGAGGTTAGGCAACACGGGGGTACCTTTCTTGGATCACACGGCCACCGAAATCTAGCTATTTAAACTTCATATTTTTATGCATACTAACCTTTGGCTGGTATGTTAATTAGTATTTAATGAGAGTCTGGCTGTGCTGAAGGCTCGATACTCCTTCCGCCAGTAGCGTTCCCGCCTCTGACCAGTAAGTGAATATTATATATTAATATGTGAAAAAATAAAAACAATTAATCAAAATTAATATCAATGAAGTTTATCATAATATAAATCTTTTTTTTACATTAATAAAAAGTCTGGTTTATCCCTTGCTGGTGAAGGACTGATCCGGGGGGGCGTTGACCCCCGGAACACCCTCCAGGTAGACACCCTCCAGGTAGACACCCTCCAGGTAGACACCCTACAGGTAGACACCCTTCAGGTAGACACCCTTCAGGTAGACACCCTCCAGGTAGACACACTCCAGGTAGACACCCTCCAGGTAGACACCCTCCAGGTACACACCCTCCAGGTAGACACACTCCAGGTAGACACCCTCCAGGTAGACACCCTCCAGGTAGACACCCTCCAGGTAGACACCCTCCAGGTAGACACACTCCAGGTAGACACCCTCCAGGTAGACACCCTCCAGGTAGACACACTCCAGGTAGACACCCTCCAGGTAGACACCCTCCAGGTAGACACCCTCCAGGTAGGCACCCTCCAGGTAGACACACTCCAGGTAGACACCCTCCAGGTAGACACCCTCCAGGTAGACACCCTCCAGGTAGACACCCTCCAGGTAGACACCCTCCAGGTAGACATCCTCCAGGTAGACACACCCCAGGTAGACACCCTTCAGGTAGACACACTCCAGGTAGACACCCTCCAGGTAGACACCCTCCAGGTAGACACCCTCCAGGTAGACACCCTCCAGGTAGACACCCTCCAGGTAGACACCCTCCAGGTAGACACACTCCAGGTAGACACCCTCCAGGTAGACACTCCAGGTAGACACACTCCAGGTAGACACCCTTCAGGTAGACACCCTCCAGGTAGACACCCTCCAGGTAGACACACTCCAGGTAGACACCCTCCAGGTAGACACCCTCCAGGTAGACACACTCCAGGTAGACACCCTCCAGGTAGACACCCTCCAGGTAGACACCCTCCAGGTAGACACCCTTCAGGTAGACACCCTCCAGGCAGACACCCTCCAGGTAGACACCCTCCAGGTAGACACCCTTCAGGTAGACACCCTCCAGGTAGACACCCTCCAGGTAGACACCCTCCAGGTAGACACCCTCCAGGTAGACACCATCCAGGCACACACCCTCCAGGTACACACCCTCCAGGTACACACCCTCCAGGTACACACCCTCCAGGTAGACACCCTCCAGGTAGACACCCTCCAGGCACACACCCTCCAGGTACACACCCTCCAGGTAGACACCCTCCAGGTAGACACCATCCAGGCACACACCCTCCAGGTACACACCATCCAGGCACACACCCTCCAGGTACACACCCTCCAGGTAGACACCCTCCAGGTAGACACCCTCCAGGCACACACCCTCCAGGTACACACCCTCCAGGTACACACCCTCCAGGTACACACCCTCCAGGTACACACCCTCCAGGTACACACACTCCAGGTAGACATCATCCAGGTAGACACCCTCCAGGTAGACACCCTCCAGGTAGACACCCTCCAGGTACACACCCTCCAGGTACACACCCTCCAGGTACACACCCTCCAGGTACACACACTCCAGGTAGACATCATCCAGGTAGACACCCTCCAGGTAGACACCCTCCAGGTAGACACCCTCCAGGTAGACACCCTTCAGGTAGACACCCTCCAGGTAGACACCCTTCAGGTAGACACACTTCAGGTAGACACCCTTCAGGTAGACACCCTCCAGGTAGACACCCTCCAGGTAGACACCCTCCAGGTAGACACCCTCCAGGTAGATACCCTCCAGGTAGACACCCTCCAGGTAGACACCCTCCAGGTAGACACCCTCCAGGTACACATCCTCCAGGTACACACACTCCAGGTAGACACCATCCAGGTAGACACCATCCAGATAGACACCCTTCAGGTAGACACCCTTCAGGTAGACACCATCCAGGTAGACAGCCTCCAGGTAGACAGCCTCCAGGTAGACACCCTCCATGTAGACACCCTCCAGGTAAACACCCTCCATGTAGACACCCTCCAGGTAGACACCATCCAGGTAGACAGCCTCCAGGTAGACAGCCTCCAGGTAGACACCCTCCATGTAGACACCCTCCAGGTAGACACCCTCCATATAGACACCCTCCAGGTAGACACCATCCAGGTAGACACCCTCCATGTAGACATCCTCCAGGTAGACACCCTCCATATAGACACCCTCCAGGTAGACACCATTCTGTGTTTTACCTTGGCCAGAGGACATACGGAGGTGTGGGAGCTTTCAAGCCAATTACATTCTCATTCCTGTTTGGTGTACCAGCCGACGGCAGCATTTATATATTACTGTAACCGCGAACGAGAGAAATTATCCTGAAAGCTCCCACACCTCCGTATGTTCTCGGGACCAAGGTAAAACACATAGCTCTGCGCTGTGTGCTTGGATCTTGTAGGACTGGGTGGTCCTGTGGTTTAAGGCGTCATGTGGTTCTCGCTCACAGTGGTGGGCCAATACAACATGGGATCAGGTCCTTGGCTAGCGCAGTGTTACTATTAATCAATACCACTCGCTCGTGGTTACAATAATATATAATATATATATATATATATATATATATATATATATATATATATATAGATATATATATATATATATATATATATATATATATATATATATATATATATATACAAGGAATTCGCGAGAGCATGCGAAATATACACAAACACTGATCTCTGGCTGAAGGAGACTCGAACCTACGAACCTTAGGACAAGGTACGCAGTGCTTTACCAATCTACCCACACTGGACAATACCTTGGCGTGTAGCATGCGCTACACGTTTGATCCAAGGCAGCCAGCTTTCAGGGAGAAGGCTTACAGCTTTTCATCTCATCCACTGCATGCATCAGCCTTACTAGAGATTTGAACAATGCAAGGAATTCGCGAGAGCATGCGAAAGCACTGCGTACCTTGTCCTAAGGTTCGTAGGTTCGAGTCTCCTTCAGCCAGAGATCAGTGTTTATATATATATATATATATAAATATATATATATATATATATATATATATATATATATATATATGTATATATGTATATTAATTTATATAGGAAGGACTGGATTTTCAAAAACACAAACCCCCTCAAAAGTGAGGACAAAATTATTATTGTCCATATGTATCTTACACACAAAATATTACATAATATTAGTAGGTCAATATTGGTAGCACGTGAACGCAACGTAATAGCACGCAATTTGATTATTCCACATTGGGCGTACCAAAATTGCAATGATATTGGAGGTGGGAGTTAATTTTTAACCCGGGTTTTTTTTCTATACAGTAATTATACTAATGAATATTGGGTTGCACCAGTAATTACACTTGGCATCATCGTCGAATACAAACATTCTCCGGGGTAATTAACATATAATGTCAGGGACAGAAGGTTATATGGGCGTAGGGATCTTTTTTTCAATTATATTCTGTGTCGCGTGTCGCTGCTGCGTGTCTCTGCTGCGTGTCGCTGCTGCGTGTCTCTGCTGCGTGTCTCTGCTGCGTGTCGCTGCTGCGTGTCACTGCTGCGTGTCTCTGCTGCGTGTCTCTGCTGCGTGTCGCTGCTGCGTGTCGCTGCTGCGTGTCGCTGCTGCGTGTCGCTGCTGCGTGTCGCTGCTGCGTGTCGCTGCTGCGTGTCGCTGCTGCGTGTCGCTGCTGCGTGTCGCTGCTCTTGTTGTTATGTCCCGCTGAAGGATCCTGGGACTAGGTGAGTACAAATAGGAAGCGCGTCTGTCTGGCGCTCAGAAGACGGAGGATCAAGCCTCCACGTCATGCGCTGAATGATCCCCATGGATTTAGCGCTTAACATAAAAAAAAAAAATGAAGGATCCTGAATATAAAATATTCGCTGATAGGGTCAGGACCAAACTCTCTCGTGTATACTAAGATGTTACAAACGACCACTCTCATGTATACTCACTGAGATGGTACAAACATGCCCTCTAATATATAATAAGATGATACAAAGGAACCTCTGATGTATACTCACTAGGATGGTTACAAAGGAACCATACAGTGTGTGAAGGAATGTACAGCGTGGGAAGCAATGTACTGTTAGGTGACCCTGATTACTTTTATCAGCATTTGTGATAGGTAAGGAGTTCAGGAACTAGTGGAAAATAGTTATGATTTAGGAGCCAGGTGACTGAGACTCGACACGTCCCATCCCTCCCGCTCCTTAAACGTCCAGCTGTGCTATTTCACCTTAACTGGTTGAGAGTTAAGTGACAGGACCAGGAGCCGGTTCTCAACTTTTCCCTTCCCCAAGCACATTCGAATAGCATAAGAGCTCCGATTTTTGGCCATTTTTAAGTGAATGATCTACGAAGAACCATGGACTCTTAAATGCTCATGTGTACATTTTTTCGAATTTATTACACTTTTAAAAAATGTTGAACAATAAACTGTAAGTGTCTACATGTGCATTTTGTTCAAACTAACCTTCATCCCGTATGAACTATAAAGTCCATGACTATGAGAGGTCCCGCTCACGTTAGAAAACTTGAAGGACGAGGTGGTCAGTGGCACATCAGTGGTCAGTTGATGTGCACCTCCGCTGCATTCCTGATCGCCGCCTGTGAGACTCTGTTGACAGATACTGAGAGTGAAGCTTACCCGCATCGAGATGCCAGAACAACATTCTTACTCGCAAAAAGAAAAACAATCTGCGAAGAGTTGCTCCAAGAAGACTTATGAAACGACTGGATAACGGAGATTTCTAACGAGGCAGATAACGTTGATCGTAAGTACTGGACAGCAACATTCCGAGACAAATTCCAAGACATAAAGAAACATGACAAAAGTAAAAAGCACTTGAAAAAATGTATTTTCTCCTAGACAATTTAAATTAAACATAATTATCATCAGCTAGAGCGACAGGCTCAGGAGCTAGAGCCACAGCAATTAGTAAACAAATACGGGACATTATACAACATATAACGTTAGAAATATGAAGGAAGCCCAATGTTCTTTTCCAGTTATAAAACAATGGAGAGAATTCATCAAATAAGAGTGGATAAAGCATGTGTCAAAGCAAATCCTGCTAACAATCCAGCACTTCGGATTTAGATCATCACAATCATGGGGATCCAATGAAAGTAGTCTTAACAATCACGCAGATATAGACCATCACAACGCAGCACATCCAATCAACGTTGTTGCAAGATTCACAGAGATTACATAGGAATGCAACAGATGGGACGATTATATTTACTCGGATCTAAAAACAATGGATTTTTGATACTTTCCCATGAAAGGTTAATCTTGAAATTGGTAAAAATTCGTAGGAATAATAGGCAAACTATTACAATAGATGAGTGATTGTTTTTGCCTAAATAATAAATGTAAATAGAAATAAAGACAACAAATGTCCTCATGTTGAAATTTTCCAATTTAAGTTCCAGGAGAATCAGTTTGTGCTGCAATATATATATATATATATATATATATATATATATATATATATATATATATATATATATATATATATATATATATAAATATATATATATATATATATATATATATATATATGTTGAGAAATGGCATTACCAGCTAAGTTTAAAGAGTTTGTACGTAACTTAGAAAGACAGCTCATCGCCTGCACAGCCGCCCCTGCAGACGAGGTCTTGAGAAGCTGTCGAAGTCATCTCTCAACGGGCTGTAAAGAGTTATAATTTGTAAGATTATAAATTACCCCTAGGGGGTGTTATGTCAGCATATTTCATTAACTGATGGCTGACAAATTACATACTTGTTTGGACTCAAAAGTCCGCCCCTTACTGCCGACTATAGGTTGATTACAAACTCCTTGCGACTCAAGAACTGCGCAGTCCCCCGTACTACAAGAAATTCGTAACCTACCTTGCTCTTGTAGCGTGAGCTATGGTGTTCTTCACACCTTCGACAGATATCGGTGACTTGATAGAAGCTGAAGTGTCCTTGGATGTCCACGTCTTCCATAGTCTAGGAAAACGCACACTGGTACACTATGTTCCACAAGATTTGTCTTTATTGTTCACAATCTTATCACTAAGGAAGCTGATCACACTTCTCTTAAGTGTTTATTGTGTTTTATGAGACACTTTGTTCACACTAACGCACAGATCAGTGTTCTTTGTTGGTTATCCTGGCGTCAGTGTCACTCTCAGTAGAGTCAAAAGTAATCTGAAGACGCCACAGCGCCACATGCCATTACTGCCCCTTGCACAAAAAAAAAGCTGACATAGTACTTTTGCTTCCTTGCAACTTCCTCGATGAAGCAAAGCAGAATGTTTGATTCTTGCTGTCTTAAGCATAGACAACAATGTCCACTATCTTTACCATGGTAGTAAAGTGGGAGCAGGATTTTCCTTAATTGTCCTGTTAAGGTAAGAGATAAACTGTCTCTTATTAAAATACACTCTGCAACACTGGACTGCAAGAAGCAACGGTCGCTTGACCACGTCGCATACTCGTACGGCATCTGTGATCAATTACTCACTGTAGCAGTAAACAAGACGCTTGCCCCTTCTGAGAGGGCTGGGCCCCTCCGGGCTGAAAGGGGCTGAAAGGGGCTGAAGTGGGCTGAAAGGGGCTGGAGAAAATTTCTCCACAATATATATATATATATATATATATATATATATATATATATATATATATATATATATATATATATATATATATGCAAACAATCGCAGACGGGCGATCTTAACTATGCAGGATAAGCCACGGGGGTGGAAATCTTTAGCTCAATGACTTTCACACTTCTCCGTGCATCATCAGGAGCTGTGCAATGTTGCAAGGGAGCAACCTAAGCAAAGAGAGAGGTCTCAGAGTAGCGTAAGTGTCACAGGCCACGGTTACCCTTAGACACCGAGGCCGGTGACACCTACGCTACTCTGAGACCTCTCTCCCTGCTTTGGTTGCTCCCTTGCAACATTGCACAGCTCCTGATGACGCACTGAGAAGTGTGAAAGTACTTAAGCTAAAGATTTCCATTCTCCTGGCTTGTCCTGCATATATATATATATATATATATATATATATATATATATATATATATATATATATGTGTGTGTGTGTGTGTGTACTCACCTAGTTGTACTCACCTAGTTGAGGTTGCGGGGGTCGAGTCCGAGCTCCTGGCCCCGCCTCTTCACTGATCGCTACTAGGTCACTCTCCCTGAGCCGTGAGCTTTATCATACCTCTGCTTAAAGCTATGTATGGATCCTGCCTCCACTACATCGCTTCCCAAACTATTCCACTTACTGACCACTCTGTGGCTAAAGAAATACTTCCTAACATCCCTGTGATTCATCTGTGTCTTCAACTTCCAACTGTGTCCCCTTGTTACTGTGTCCAATCTCTGGAACATCCTGTCTTTGTCCACCTTGTCAATTCC
>NC_091298.1:21689797-21709797 GCF_038502225.1 Cherax quadricarinatus
GAGGGAACACTGTACAATACAGTCCTTAGCGAAATTTTTGTCACTTCTAATGTTTCTGTGTAATACCTTGATAATGCCTCTTCCGATAGGTTACAAACTTTCAACGTTGGTGCATCTTCGAGGAAGATTTAGTTCGTTATAGGCATTTTTGTGATAATTTGCCAGTTTATATCCATCGATACTGCACGACAGTTCCCACACCATAATTTAAGAAGGCTTCTTCTGGCTTGGTTCTTAGCGCATTCAGCTCACATTCTGAGGGTCCGTGTTTCGATCCCCGACCCGACTGGCAACCGTGGACATGTTTCCTTACACCTGATTATCTTATTCACTTAGCAGTAAGTAGGTATCTGAGGGTTAGTCTACTGTTGTGGATTGTATCCTAAGGGTTGGTAGTATACCATAGACAGGGTTGGAAGCCGCAGTGACCTGAGGATATTAGCTTTTAGCTTATAAAATTGATCTTCGTCAAATAATACCTTCCATCTGTGAGGAATTTTAGAGATGTTTCTCTGGTTTTAAAGAACGAGTCTGTCCTGCTGTACGCAGACGGCAGCTGTGGCAGCTCTGCTGTATGCATTCATGAAGAAAATATATATTATATGATCGTAGAGAACAAAAAAACGAAAATCACTTAGAGAAGATAACTGAAAATAATGAAAACGGCTATTTTTTTATGGCGTTTCGAAGGTTGACAAATTCAGCTGAGTCTTCCCTCAGAGATTAAAATATACGCTGAGTACTAAACAATTTTCCATCTGTTATTTCTATATAAAAAACAAACAGGCTTTAACTTCTTGTTCTTTTCAAATAGTCAATTTCAAATTGTTTACAAAAGCCTTAATTCATATTACTGTGCTTCAAGATGGAACTTCAGTGTCTCTTAATGTAAACTGAGGAGAATACTGCTTAAATACCCTTTACGGTAAACTTTATTCACTGGTGCAACTTAAAGGTTTACGTGTGTCGGTGCTAATGTGCTGACTTTACTGATCGATTTGGGATACTGATTTTAAAGACTCACAAAGTAGTACAGGGAATATTCCTCTGGGATATTAATGTTAAGGAAGTTACATTATGTGGTACAGGGAATATTCCTCTGGAATATTAATGTTAGTGAAGTTACATAAAGTGGTACAGGGAATACGCCTCTGGGATATTAATGTTAAGGAAGTTACATTATGTGCTACAGGGAATACTCCTCTGGCATATTAATGTTAAGGAAGTTACATTATGTGGTACAGGGAATACTCCTCTGGCATATTAATGTTAAGGAAGTTACATTATGTGGTACAGGGAATACTCCTCTGGGATATTAATGTTAAGGAAGTTACATTGTGGTACAGGGAATACTCCTCTGGCATATTAATGTTAAGGAAGTTACATTATGTGGTACAGGGAATACTCCTCTGGGATATTAATGTTAAGGAAGTTACATTATGTGGTACAGGGAATACTCCTCTGGCATATTAATGTTAAGGAAGTTACATTATGTGGTACAGGGAATACTCCTCTGGGATATTAATGTTAAGGAAGTTACATTATGTGGTACAGGGAATACTCCTCTGGGATATTAATGTTAAGGAAGTTACATTATGTGGTACAGGGAATACTCCTCTGGGATATTAATGTTAAGCAAGTTACATTATGTGGTACAGGGAATACTCCTCTGGGATATTAATGTTAAGCAAGTTACATTATGTGGTACAGGGAATACTCCTCTGGCATATTAATGTTAAGGAAGTTACATTATGTGGTACAGGGAATACTCCTCTGTGATATTAATGTTAAGGAAGTTACATTATGTGGTACAGGGAATACTCCTCTGGGATATTAATGTTAAGGAAGTTACAGTATGTGGTACAGGGAATATTCCTCTGGGATATTAATGTTCAAGAAGTTACATTATGTGGTGCAGGGAATACTCCTCTGGGATATTAATGTTAGGGAAGTTACATTATGTGGTGCAGGGAATACTCCTCTGCGATATAAATGTTAGGGAAGTTACATTATGTGGTAAAAGGATATTAATTTTAGGAAAGTTTCGTTAAATAATACAAGAAATACTTCTCTGGGATATCAGTTTTTCGGGAGATTACATTAAGTAATACATGGAATACGTTTCTGGTATCAGACATCCACTTACAGAAGCTCTGTATTCCTTCCTGCAGTTATAGTTTTAAGTATAGATAAGAAAACAACATCCTTAATAGGAAAGGAAATAACGATATATAATAATTAGCGAATACTCTGAAACCTAAAGTGGAGAAATGGCGGGAAAAACTGGCTGGGAAAAATAGAAGGGAAAGACTGGCCTGGAAATTAGCGAGGAAAATTGGTTGGGAAAGACTGACTGAGGTAGAGCAGGGAAAGGGGGGGGCGGAGGCCCCTCCAGAACTGCTGATCCCTCCCTTTTTTTGACCAATTAGGCGCACAGTAACTTAATTTGCCTTATTTCATTTTACAGTTAGACAATTTTCTCGCCCTGAAATGCTAATAAAATGGATATTGTTAATTGGAAAGACTAGAGAGGGGGCAGGAATGCCAAAAGTGGCTGAACTCCCCCCCCCCCTCACTCCGTCATGCACAAGGGTTGCCAACACTCTCAACTACCTCCGTCTATCTTCATTTCTGATGTTTAAGTGAGAATTTATTTTTTTTTTTTTTTTGCCGGGGTTTTTCCCGCTAACTTTCGTTAATACTTCATCGTCTTGACAAAAAGACGAGCGCGCACAGCCAATAATTACGACAGAAAGTGTATAAATTGGTTCCCTTATCTTCGCGTGTTAGCGTGTGACTAGCTAAGGGTTTAATGAGAAGGGGCCCCATCGTTATACCAGTACCTTGGTTCAACCAACCAATCACAAAGAAGCCCGCTAAAGCTGTGAAGCGATGTGGTGCACTCGTGAAGCAGCTTTGGCAAACTTGCCTTCCTTGCTGGTTGCTACAGTTCTCACCGTGTCCTGTGATTACATTTGCCTCATTGTACATATTTGTAAATACTGTACATAGGCTATGTACACTGTAAATACCAGTATATTTTGGTGAAGAAAATACAGTCATTTATTCAGCTGCCTTTTTGCTCATTCCTAATTGGTTATCTTGTTATGGCAAGGTGTGCAGGCCAATAGTCTACAACACCCACGCACTCTTTCTCCTCGCACTCTTACATCACCCACGCACTCTCCTTCCTCGCACTCTTACATCACCCACGCACTCTCCTTCCTCGCACTCTTACATCACCCACGCACTCTCCTTCCTCGCACTCTTACATCACCCACGCACTCTCCTTCCTCGCACTCTTACATCACCCACGCACTCTTCCTTTTCCCACCATTTCATAGTTTTGTTTACCAATGTCAGGAAAGGCGCGGATCTTCAGTCTAAAATTTAATATCGGCCGAGAAGGTCGACTGATCAAACACGCGCGAGTGTCTCCCTGGGCGGTCCACTTCTACCCTGGGCGGTCCAGCACTACCCTGGGAGGTCCACTACTACCCTGGGCGGTCCACTACTACCCTGGGCGGTCCACTACTACCCTGGGCGGTCCACCACTACCCTGGGAGGTCCACTACTACCCTGGGCGGTCCACTACTACCCTGGGCGGTCCACCACTACCTTCAACGGTCCACCACTACCCATGGTAGTGTACCACTGCATTTGGTGATCCACCACTGTCCTTGGTGGTCCATCACTGCCCTTGGTGGGCCATCACTGTCTTTTGGTGGTCCACCACTGATTTTGGTGGTCCACCACTGCCCTCAGCGGTCAACCACTGACCACTGAGGGCTCCTGAGGGGTAAACAGCGCATTTGAAGGGTGACCCTTCAGTAATGTCTAATGTTGACCAAGTTGAAGATTCTTTGCAACTTACTATTGACTAATTATTGCTGCCGGCACTTGTAGGTGTCACCAGCAAGTGCACCCACCAGGCACCCACAGTGTACACCAGTCACTTGTTTGTTGTCTGTATGTGTGTGTGTGTGTGTGTGTGTGTGTGTGTGTGTGTGTGTGTGTGTGTGTGTGTGTGTGTGTGTGTGTGTGTGAGTGTGTGAGTGTGTGAGTGTGTGTGTGTGAGTGTGTGTGTGTGTGTGTGTGTGTGTGTGTGTGTGTGTGTGTGTGTACTCACCTAGTTGTACTCACCTAGTTGAGGTTCCAGGGGTAGAGTCCGAGCTCCTGGCCCCGCCTCTTCACTGATCGCTACTAGGTCACTCTCCCTGAACCGTGAGCTTTATCATACCTCTGCTTAAAGCTATGTATGGATCCTGCCTCCACCACATCGCTTCCCAAACTATTCCACTTCCTGACTGCTCTGTGGCTGAAGAAATACTTCCTAACATCCCTGTGATTCACGTGTCTTCAACTTCCAACTGTGTCCCCTTGTTACTGTGTCCAATCTCTGGAACATCCTGTCTTTGTCCACCTTGTCAATTCCTCTCAGTATTTTGTATGTCGTTATCATGTCCCCTCTATCTCTCCTGTCCTCCAGTGTCGTCAGGTTGATTTCCCTTTGTGATGTAGTTCAGCTGGGCTTGTGAGGTCTCTGGGGAGACCTAATTTAACCAATTATATGGTCACACCTTGCCTTGGCAAACGTCTGTCAGCCACGCCTTTTCGGCTTAAGACTGAGGTCTTTTGTTCTGGACGGCATCAGACCTCGGCGTCAGATCAACACCACGTGTGCACACCTCATTATGGGGGGTGTGCTTGGACCACCATATAAGCCCTAGGAACAGCCGAGCAGGGGAGATTCGGGCAGAGCTCTGGCCTGTGTGCAGAGCTCTGAGCAGAGACTTTGAGCAGAGCTGCTGCTGGGGTGCAGGGCTCCAGAGAAGGCTGCTGAAGTCTCTGGAGGAGAGACTGTTGGAAACATTGGGCAGAGTACTGGTTTGGAGCAGTACTCGTGCTGTATAGGTCTTGGGACCTGTGGTGAACTGTCCTCTGAACTATATTGTAAGTTATATTCATTTTCATAAAGTTGATTGTGTTCCCTGTCTCACTGCTTATATGTACCACCCCATTTATCTAAACCCCAATAATGTACTCCTGTTCCCAAATATATTATTGTACAAGGACTTAATAATAAACTGTGTTTGAGTAGAATAGTAATATTCACTGTCCCCGTTATTTGCTCTTTTATTCATTAGTTTATTTCAAGTAGTGAGAGGGCGAGTAGTGTGGTGGGTAGAGTAATGAGAGGTGAAGGTGTAGTCACCAGTGACCTCACATTACCTACCAACCTCCGCACTCATCCCTGTCCCCTACCTACTGACTCCCTCCTCTTACCCCCGGTATTCCCCTAATCATTACCCCCCTTAACCTCTCCTCGTAGGACATACCTCTTAGCTCTGGGTGTGTGTGTGTGTGTGTGTACTCACCTATTTGTGTTCACCTATTTGTGGTTGCAGGGGTCGATCCATAGATCCTGGCCCCGCCTCTTCACTGATTGCTACTAGGTCCTCTCTCTCCCTGCTCCATGAGCTTTATCATACCTCGCCGTAAAACTATGTATGGTTCCCGCCTACACTACGTCACTTTCTAGGCTATTCCACGGCTTGACTACTCTATGACTGAAGAAATACTTCCTAACATCCCTTTGATTCATCTGAGTCTTCAACTTCCAATTGTGACCTCTTGTGTCTGTGTCCCATCTCTGGAACATCCCGTCTTTGTCCACCTCGTCTATTCCGCGCAGTATTTTATATGTCGTTATCATGTCTCCCCTGACCCTCCTGGCGTGTGTGTGTGTGTGTGTGTGTGTGTGTCAGCTATGCCTCGATCCATAGAGAAATGTTTATTCATAAGTCGTAATAAACGACTTAGGAATAAATAGAAGCCATTTGTAAAAAAAATCAGTGTAAGTCACAGAAGTAATACAATGGAAGGAGTATGAATAACAGTGTTGCTGGATTGATCAAATGTTGCAAACCTGGGAAAACTAGAGTAAAAACAAACCTTTATCAATATAAAAATTTTGGAGGTTGGTGAGGCTGGCGAGGCTGGCGAGGCTGGCGAGGCTGGCGAGGCTGGCGAGGCTGGAAGGGCTGGCGAGGCTGGCGAGGCTGGCGAGGCTGGCGAGGCAGGAATGGCTGGCGAGGCTGGCGAGGCTGGCGAGGCAGGAATGGCTGGTGAGGCTGGCGAGGCAGGAATGGCTGGCGACGTTGGCGAGGCTGGCGAGGCAGGAAGGGCTGGCGAGGCTGGCGAGGCAGGAATGGCTGGCGACGTTGGCGAGGCTGGCGAGGCTGGCGAGGCTGGAAGGGCTGGCGAGGCTGGCGAGGCAGGAAGGGCTGGCGAGGCTGGCGAGGCTGGCGAGGCTGGAAGGGCTGGCGAGGCTGGCGAGGGTGGCGAGGCTGGCGAGGCTGGCGAGCCTGGCGAGGCTGGAAGGGCTGGCGAGGCTGGCGAGGCTGGCGAGGCAGGAAGGGCTGGCGAGACACGGCTGAACCTGCTCAGATTATCCCCAGCTTGTTTTTGTAACAAGCACAAATTACCAAGTACAGCAACCATTTGGAAAACAGCAGTACTGTGTTGCGTCACACGCTCTGGGCAACACTTATCACTTAAGCTTTATCCACGGCATCAGTCATGCTATGACCTAGCAGCCAAGCTGGTCACTAAGTGGATCAGCCAGAGAGCAGTTCACTTACTGAGAGACTGAGTGGGTGTCGTGCCCCTATTGTTAACCTTTCTTTAATATTGCATTGCGGTTATTTCCTTTAATAGCTAAATTGGAAATGAACGTCCTTGTATTATTAAGGCTTATTCTTATTAACAATTATTATAATTATTTATGTAACATGGCCATAAGTTTAACTGAAGGTACAGCAACGTGCCTGCCACTCTGTGTACTGGTGTGTGGTTAATCTGTGGTGTTCAGTGGTTACACCCCCCTTCCCCCCCCCTTTTTGGTCAACTACTCTACTGAGTGTTGGTGAGTCACGTGACCCACCTGACCTGTATACTCAAGGTTGAGGGACGAGCAGTGAAGAAGTAGCAGCCAACGAGAACACTCCTGCTCGTCTCTGGTAACTGGCCAAGGTTGATTATCCGGCCTGGACATATTCTGTTTTATTCTGACTGCTTCCAATTGGGAAATAAGACTTTATTCACTAAAGTAATCTCTGTACGTATATGTTATATCTAGGATCTCCTCCTAATCATGTGTTATAAAAGCCTTATATATTTTGGACAATATAGAACAAACAAGCATTCTTAACTTATATACGATAATTCGTATAATATTATTTTTGGCTTTTTGTTGTATCATAAATATACTTCATTAAAATTAGATTTCCGGAGGATTACTGTTATTACCCTAACCTCTCTGATCAAAGTTATGCTCTAACCAGAAGGAAACTGAGTGGTTACAACCCTTGGAGTGTAACAGTGGGTGAGTGTCTGACGTGAGGCTGATTGTGTATGTGACGTGATGTTGAATGTATATCTGACGTGAGGTTGAATGTATATCTGACGTGAGGCTGAATGTAAATCAGACATGAGGTTGAATGTGTATCTGAAGTGAGGTTGAAAGTATATATCTCAGCTGGTTTTCATAACCTTTCATCTTTCAAGCCTAAGCCTACAAGAATTCAACTCCTACGCGGCACCTCAGGCTGGGCCAGTCGTCACTACCCCACCTACGCGGCACCTCAGGCTGGGCCAGTCGTAATTATCACGACTACTTGTTTCGTTGAAGCCTGATACACTTGTGCAACATTTGGGAGTCTTTACTGTGGAAACGTTTCGCCCGACCATGATGGCCACATTCCACACCATAGTGGTCACCTTTCAGACCATAACGATCACCTTCCAGACCATAACGATCACCTTCCAGACCATAACGATCACCTTCCAGACCATAACGATCACCTTCCAGACCATAACGATCACCTTCCAGACCATAATGATCACCTTCCAGACCATAATGATCACCTTCCAGACCATTATGGTCACCTTCCTGACGATAATGGCCACCTTTCTGACCATAATGGCCACCTTCCTGACCATAATGGCCACCTTCCCGCCATAAGGGCCATCTTCCAGACTAAAGCTGAAACCCGTACGAAGAACAGCTTAAGGCATATTTAATTTAAGATATGCACAAGGCAGGTATATACCTTTGTAACCAAGGAACACCGCAGAAAAAATATATACAAACATACACTTTTGTTTATAATGCCCGAAAACCGCACACAAGGCGTACACTTTTGTATTTATGTATGCACAAAACGTATACCTGTATACGGAACGCTGTATACGGAACGCAAAGCACATGCCTCTCTAGTGAACACTGAAACACAACATTTAAGGAACACACAAGAGGTACCTTTGTAATGAACACTGAAATCTTTCTCGGATCGCACATCGAATACATTTACGTAGTTCATACTATCTTCCACTGGTATATCTCCCCTCATTCTACGTCTTCCACTGCAATACTTCACTCATATCTCCCTCATTCTACATCTTTTAAGTGTAGCTTCAGGGCTGTTAATTTGTCGTCATATGGAAGCTTCCTTATACGGTAGATTAATAATGACATTTTTCTCTGTTCCTCATTGCATTTATATTCAGTCTGTGTTATGGAGACCAGAGTGAGCAACATAATCTAAGCGAGGCTTCACTAATGATGTATGGAGGCGCAGTACAACCTCTGACCTTCTTTAAACAAACTTTTAAACTTTTTGGTGTAATACACAAACAACCCGCACATTAGTGAAGTGTGGCAGTGTGGGTAAGTCTTGCCCTCACACCCACCCTACACCCACCACCCACATACTGCAAACTTGGTTCGTATAAATACATCTTGCATATTATTGGCACCAGCAAGAGAAAGGTAAAGTGGAAATCAGTTTTCTTCCGTGGCATACAGAGTGTAGTAGGATACAGACAGGATGTCTGTATTCTACTACACTCTGTGGGACATGTAAAAAAATCCTTGGAAGGAAATCCAGAATCACATGCAATCTATGCTTTTCCAAACACCATATCTCTTGTACTAGACTAAAAATGACCTCGAACTAGCAAGGTGTTTCTGGTTGTGCAATAAAGATGTAGAACTTTGGATAGGTATCAGAAAGGTACTAAGGAGAGTAATAAATGATAAAAATAATCAAGAAAACAAAGATGACCTCTTGGATAGTCTACCAAAAATATATAAAACATGGGAGCAAGAGATAGTGTATCAAAAAATCCAGAATGCCCATACCACAACAGATGACTCGAAACTATCTAGTCACCCACATAGTGCTAAACCAGACCCATCCCCCAGTCATAGCACTAATACCCACAGTGCTGGTGCTGGCCCAGGCTCAGCCCCCAGCCCCAGTGCTGACTCAGACCCAGCCCCCAGCCTTACTGCCAGCCCAGACTCTACTAGGGACCCTACCACAACCACCACTAAAACCGTAAATATACAACCATCATTGAACAAGACCGTGGCCCACAGTACAGATGTTGGAGACGAGTCTCCTCCTTCTTCCTCTACTGGGGAAAGTAGATGGAATCCAGGACGGGGTGGCCCTGGCTTGGATACTGAGGATTATAGTGCAGTTCCAGAACCTGCAGAAATTGACAACACACCTCCCAACAATTCTCAACCAAAGGTGAATTTGTGCAAATATTATGCTTGGGGCATCTGTAAGCATGGAAAATCAGGAACAAAAATGGGACATGCAACTTTGAGCATCCCAAAAAATGTAGAGACCTCCTGTCTAAAGGACTGTGTCGTTCTTCTTCCTGTACTTTCTTTCACCCAAAAATGTGTCACTCCTCGGTCCTCCAGAAGCAGTGTTACAACATCGAGTGCCCTGCATACCATCTAAAAGGGACCAGGAGGCACAGACCCCACAAGGCAAACAATAGTAGCTACGACAACCCAACTCCAGGCGATTTTTTAGTGGCAGGAAACGGAAAAAGAAAATGGAAGGAAATAAAAATAGTCCACCACCTTGGAGCCTTGTTGGACTGGAGGTGCAGGCAGTGGCCACCCATGGCCCTCCAGAATTACAACTACTGATGCCAATAACAAAATCCACCAAACAAACACAGAATACAACCTCGTTCATATTTGCTAATATACAGGGCCTTAAGCCATCCACCAACAACAAAATACCTTTTATCAGTGGACTTCTAGAGGAGTCTAATGCAATGTTTGCAGCCTTCACAGAGACTCACACAAAAGATCACTTTGACAGTGAAATATGGATAAGTGGTTACAACCTTTTTAGATGCGACAGAATGAAGAGGCAACAAGGGGGGGATGGCCTGTATGTCAAAGAGTCCCTCATCTGCATGGAGTTGCTGAACACCACAAATGAGGTAGTTAAAGTTCTATCAATAAAGATTGAGAAACAAAATCTAGTCATTGTGGTTGTATATAAGCCACCAGATGCAACCTCACAACAGTTCAAGGAACAGCTACTGAAATCCCCATCATCTTACTGCTTGGTGATTTCAACCTAAGGCATACAAAATGGAAGAATGTAGCAAATAATGTTATAGCTGAAACAATCCCCGGAGGTAGTGCAAATGAAAGGTCACACACACATGAGCTACTAAGTCTCTGCGAAAAACACACCTTAAGCCAGCAGATAGTGGAGCCAACAAGACTAGAAAACACACTTGACCTTATCTTCACAAATAATGAGGACCTGATAAGAGACATAAGAATATCAAAAACAACTTATTCTGATCACAACCTAATCAAAGTCCAGACGTACATGCATAGGGGTCCGGATCAGCAGAATGCATGTACCTGTGAAGGTGTCTTCACAAAATACAACTTCAACAACAAGAACATCAATTGGGACCAGGTAAACCATGTCCTAAATAGAACATGTTGGGAAGATATCTTAAATGACATGGATCTAAACCAGTGCCTTGAAAGGATCAACTTCCTGGCAGCTGAAGCATGTTCTAGGCATATTCCCCTAAGAAAGAAGAAGAGCAGGAGCAAACTGGAGAGAGAAAGATGCTCCATCTACAGAGGACGATGAAGAGTCGCTGAGCTCCTCAGAAGTGCAAGAATATCTGATACACGAAAGGAGGCGCTGACCAGGGAAGTGGAAACTATCGAACTTAAGTTAAATGGCTCTTACAGGAACCAGGAGAGACAGGAGGAGCTTAAAGCTATTAGTGAAATTGAAAGAAATTCAAAATATTTTTCATATGCCAAAAGCAAGGCAAATACCACATCTAGTATCGGGCCCTTACTCAGACAGGATGGGACTTATACAGATGACAACAAGGAAATGAGTGAAATATTGAAATCCCAGTACGACTCTGTGTTTAGTGAACCACTAATCGGTCTGAGGATCTACGACCCAAATGATTTCTTCATGAATGAGCCTCAAAACTCCATAAATGTATGCCAGATTTCCGACATTACCCTAACTCCGATAGATTTCGAAAAAGCCATTGGCAACATGCCTATGCACTCAGCCCCGGGCCCAGACTCGTGGATCTCTGTTTTCATTAAGAACTGCAAGAAACCCCTCTCGCATGCCCTAAGTACACTATGGAGGAGGAGCTTGGACATGGGTGAAATTCCACAGTCACTTAAAACGACGGATATACCCCACTCCATAAAGGTGGCAGCAAAGCATTAGCTAAGAACTATAGACCAATAGCTCTGACGTCCCACATCATAAAAATCTTTGAAAGAATGCTAAGAAGCAGGATTGCAAATCACCTGGATTCCCAAAATCTGCACAATCCAGGGCAACATTGGTTCAGGGCAGGTCGCTCCTGCCTCTCACAACTACTGGATCACTATGATATGGCCTTGGATGCACTGGAAGAAAATCAGAATGCAGATGTAATATACACAGACTTTGCAAAAGCATTTGACAAATGCGATCATGGTGTAATAGCCCATAAAATACGTGCTAAAGGAATAACTGGGAAAGTGGGGAGATGGATCTTCAACTTCCTAACAAATCGAACACAAAGAGTAGTGGTCAACAGAGTTAAATCGGAGGCTGCCATAGTGAAGAGCTCTGTTCCACAAGGCACAGTACTCGCCCCCATTTTATTCCTCATCCTCATATCAGACATAGAGATATACATCACAGCACCGTATCATCCTTTGCGGATGATACTAGGGTCTGCATGAGGCTGTCATCCGCTGAGGACGCGGTTAACCTCCACGAAGATATAAACAAAGTTTTCCAGTGGGCAACGGTAAACAATATGATGTTCAATGAGGACAAATTCCAACTACTACGTTATGGAAAACTGGAGGAGATAATAACTAAAACAGAGTATACTACAGACTCTGGCCATACAATAGAGCGGAAAAAATAATGTAAGGGACCTGGGAGTAGCAATGTCTGAGGATCTCACTTTCAAGGATCACAACAGTGCCACGATCGCACATGCAAAGAAAATGATAGGATGGATAATGAGAACGTTCAAAACGAGAGATGCCAAGCCAATGATGATCCTTTTCAAATCACTTGTTCTCTCTAGGCTTGAATACTGCTGTACATTAACATCTCCATTAAAAGCAGGTGAAATCGCAGTTCTAGAGAGTGTACAGAGGTCCTTTCCTGCACGTATAAGTTCTGTCAAGCACCTTAACTACTGGGAACGCTTGGAAGCACTTGACTTGTAATCGTTGGAACGCAGGAGGGAGAAATAACTCCCAAGTGATTTTCACGTTCTGTATGATCAAGTTGAATATTATTTAATTTGTAAATACCAGGGTTATTTACATTCCCGAGAATTAGGACTTGGCATTTATCTTTAATGAACCGCATCTGCCACTTTTCGGTCCTGACATTAGCTTGTCCAAATATTCTTGAGGTTCTGTGGCAGCTTCTCAATTTTTTTATTCGGTCTCTATATGTACCGTCATCGAATTTGTTCGTGTCACTATTCACTGCAGCATCAAAGTAATTAATGTAGCTTATGAACAGTAAGAGGCTTACAACTGAGCCTTAAGGAACGCCACTGGTGTCTGGTCTTCATTCTGATTGGTAATAGATGCCAACAAATTAGTTTAGGAAAACACGCGAACAAACACTAGGACATATTTGAAAACGTTTCTGTCCTGGGACCTGAGATCAAGGTCCCAGGACCGAAACGTTTTCTAAGAAATATGTCCTAGTGTTTGCTTACGTATTTTTCTAAACCAGCCCCCATTTATACCAGCAAGTTACTTCCTAACTGTCAACCTTGTCTCGGCCCATGAGAGAAATTCTCTTTCGAGCTATATATAAGAACGGTTATAAAAATAACCATTAATTTTTAAAAGAGTGGACCAGTAAGCCAGCGGAAGGCCTCGGTCAGATGACCAAAAGCTCCAACTGCGGGTCATCAGCGTCAGGAAACACTTGTCCTGTTTCCTGACGAACCTTACCTACCACTTTCTTCAACAGTCTTCTGTGTGGGACTCTATTAAAGACTTACTGAAACTCAAACATCGTGTTGTTTATCATAGTCCACTGACTCAAACGTTTTACTGAAGAAAGAGAAAAAATAGAGAGTAAGAGAAGAGGAAGGATGAGAGGAAAAGAGAGGAGGAAGGATGAATGAAAAGATAGTGAAAAGTAGACGAAATACATTTTTTAAAGAATTAATTTCTATGAAAATATGCGAATGAGAGAAGGAGACAGAGAGAGAGAGAGAGAGAGAGAGAGAGAGAGAGAGAGAGAGAGAGAGAGAGAGAGAGAGAGAGAGAGAGAGAGAGAGAGAAAGAGAGAGTAGTGTTTACATAAGGTAGTGTAGCTGGTATATCCAGCAGCTTCACGGTTCATTTCTATGTAATTATCAGGTTATTAATTTTCTGTGAGAGACCAAGTGTTGTTAGTTACCATTAGTTACCATTTTGTCCTAGGCACATGTCGATTAGACACTAGGCCTGTTGCATATGAGTACGTGTGTGTGTGTGTGTGTGTGTGTGTGTGTGTGTGTGTGTGTGTGTGTGTGTGTGTGTGTGTGTGTGTGTGGGTGTGTGTACTCACATAACTGTACTCACCTAACTGTGGTTGCAGGGGTTGGGTCATAGCTCCCGACCCAGCCTCTTCACTGAACGCTACTAGGTCCACTCTCTCCCTGCTCCATGAGCTTTATCATACCTCTTCTTAAAGCTATGTATGGATCCTGCCTCCACTACGCCACTTTCCAGACTTTTCCACTTCCTGACAACTCTATGACTTAAGACATATTTCCTGACATCCCTGTGACTCAGATGAGTTTTCAACTTCCAGCTGTGACCCCTTGTTGCTGTCCCTATTCACCATATCAATTCCTCTCAGTATTTTATATGTCGATATCATGCCCTCCCTATCCCTCCTGTCCTCTAGTGTTGTCTGGTTGAGTTCCCTTGACCTCTCCTCGTACGACACCCACCCCCCTCAGCTCAGGGACTAGTCTTGTTGCAAAGCTTTGCACTTTCTCTAATTTCTTGACGTGTTTGACCACGTGTGGGTTGTGTGTGTGTGTGTGCGTGTGTGTGTGTGTGTGTGTGTGTGTGTGTGTGTGTGTGTGTGTGTGTGTGTGTGTGTGTGTGTGTGTGCGTGTGTGTGTGTGTATGTGTGTGTGTGTGTGTGTGTGTGTGTGTGTGTGTGTACTCACCTAGTTGTACTCACCTAGTTGAGGTTGTAGGGGTCGAGTCCAAGCTCCTGGCCCCGCCTCTTCGCTGGTCGCTACTAGGTCACTCTCCCTGTACCGTGAGCTTTATCATACCTCTGCTTAAAGCTATGTATGGATCCTGCCTCCACTACATCGCTTCCCAAACTATTCCACTTACTGACTACTCTGTGGCTGAAGAAATACTTCCTAACATCCCTGTGATTCATCTGTGTCTTCAATTTCCAACTATGTCCATTTGTTGCTGTGTCCCATCTCTGGAACATTCTGTCTTTGTTTACCTTGTCAATTCCTCTCAGCATTTTGTATGTCGTTATCATGTCCCCTCTATCTCTCCTGTCCTCCATTGTCGTCAGGTTGATTTCCGTTAACCACTCCTCGTAGGGCATACCTCTTAGCTCTGGGACTAGTCTTGTTGCAAACCTTTGCACTTTCTCTAGTTTCTTTACGTGCTTGGCTAGGTGTGGGTTCCAAACTGGTGCCGCATATTCCAATATGGGCCTAACGTACACGGTGTACAGGGTCCTGAACGATTCCTTATTAAGATGTCGGAATGCTGTTCTGAGGTTTGCTAGGCGCCCATATGCTGCAGCAGTTATTTAGTGGATGTGCGCTTCAGATGTGCCTGGTGTTATACTCACCCTAAGATCTTTTTCCTTGAGTGAGGTTTGTAGTCTCTGGCCCCCTAGACTGTACTCCGTATGCGGTCTTCTTTGCCCTTCCCAAATCTTCATGACTTTGCACTTGGTGGGGTTGAACTCCAGGAGCCATTTGCTAGACCAGGTCTGCAGCCTGTCCAGATCCCTTTGTAGTTCTGCCTGGTCTTCGATCGAATGAATTCTTCTCATCAACTTTATGTCATCTGCAAACAGGGACACTTCGTTGTCTATTCCTTCCGCCATGTCGTTCACAAATACCAGAAACAGCACTGATCCTAGGACTGACCCCTGTGGGACCCCGCTGGTCACAGGTGCCCACTCTGACACCTCGCCACGTACCATGACTCGCTTCTGTCTTCCTGACAAGTATTCCCTGATCCATTGTGGTGCCTTCCCTGTTATCCCTGCTTGGTCCTCCAGTTTTTGCACTAGAATCTTGTGTGGAACTGTAGTCCAAGAATGTGCAATCCACCCACCCCTCTCTCTCTTATCTTACTGCTGTCACCATGTCATAGAACTCCAGTAGGTTTGTGACACAAGATTTCCCATCCCTGAAACCATGTTGGCTGCTATTGATGAGATCATTCCTTTCTAGGTGTTCCACCGCTCTTCTGATAATCTTCTCCATGACTTTGCATACTATACATGTCAGTGACACTGGTCTGCAGTTTAGTGCTTCATGTCTGCCTCCTTTTTTAAAGATTGGGACTACATTTGCTGTCTTCCATGCCTCAGGCAATCTCCCTGTTTCGATAGATGTATTGAATATTGTTGTTAGGGGTACACATAGCACCTCTGCTCCCTCTCTCAGGACCGATGGAGTGATGTTATCAGGCCCCATTGCCTTTGAGGTATCTCACTCAGAAGCCTCTTCACTTCTTCCTCGGTTGTGTGTACTGTGTCCAGCACTTGGTGGTGAACCCCACCTCTCTGTCTTTCTGGAGCCCCTTCTGTCTCCTCTGTGAACACTTCTTTGAATCTCTTGTTGAGTTCCTCACATACTTCACGGTCATTTCTTGTTGTCTCTCCTCCTTCCTTCCTTCCTTCCTTAGACTGATTACCTGGTCCTTGACTGTTGTTTTCCTCCTGATGTGGCTGTATAACAGCTTCGGGTCAGATTTGGCTTTCGCTGCTATGTCGTTTTCATATTGTCGTTGGGTCTCCTTTCTTATCTGTGCATATTCATTTCTGGCTCTACGACTTCTCTTCTTATTATCCTGGGTCCTTTGCTTTCTATACTTCTTCCATTCCCTAGTTCACTTGGTTTTGTCCTCCCTTCACCTTTGGGTGAGCCATGGGCTCATCCTGGCTTTTTCGTTATTCCTGTTACCCTTGGGTACAAAAATCTCCTCAGCCTCCTTGCACATTGTTGCTACATATTCCATCATCTCATTAACTGGCTTCCCTGCCAGTTCTCTGTCCCACTGAACCCCGTTCAGGAAGTTCAGGAAGTGTGTGTGTACTCACCTAATATGTGTGTGTGGATGTGTGTGTGTGTGTGTGTGTGTGTGTGTGTGTGTGTGTGTGTGTGTGTGTGTGTGTGTGAGTGTGTGTGTGTGTGTGTGTGTGTGTGTGTGTGTGTGTGTATACTCACCTATTTGTACTCACCTATTTGTGGCTGCAGGGGTCGAGTCACAGCTCCTGGCCCCGCCTCTTCGCTGATTGCTACTAGGTCCTCTCTCTCCCTGCCCCATGAGCTCTATCATACCTCGCCTTAAAACTATGTATGGTTCCTGCCTCCACCACATCACTTTCTAGGCTATTCCATGGCCTGACTACTCTATGACTGAAGAAATACTTCCTAACATCCCTTTGATTCATCTGAGTCTTCAACTTCCAATTGTGACCTCTTGTGTCTGTGTCCCATCTCTGGAACATCCCGTCTTTGTCCACCTCGTCTATTCCGCGCAGTATTTTATATGTCGTTATCATGTCTCCCCTGACCCTCCTGGCCTCCAGTGTCGTCAGGCCGATTTCCCTCAACCTTTCTTCATAGGACAATCCCCGTAGCTCTGGGACTAGTCTTGTTGCAAACCTTTGCACTTTCTCTAATTTCTTGACGTGCTTGACTAGGTGTGGATTCCAAACTGGTGCTGCATACTCCAGTATGGGCCTGACGTAGATGGTGTACAGAGTCTTAAACGAATCCTTACTGAGGTATCGGAACGCTATCCGTAGGTTTGCCAGGCGCCCGTATGCTGCAGCAGTTATCTGATTGATGTGCGCCTCAGGAGATTTGCTCGGTGTTATACTCACCCCCAGATCTTTTTCCTTGAGTGAGGTTTGCAGTCTTTGGCCATCTAAACTATATTGTGTCTGCGGTCTTCTTTGCCCTTCCCCAATCTTCATGACTTTGCATTTGGCATGGTTAAATTCAAGGAGCCAGTTGCTGGACCAGGCTTGTAGCCTGTCCAGATCTCTTTGTAGTCCTGCCTGATCCTCGTCCGATTCGATTCTTCTCATTAACTTCACATCGTCTGCAAACAAGGACACTTCTGAATCTATCCCTTCCGTTATGTCGTTCACGTATACCATGAACAGCACAGGTCCTAGGACTGACCCCTGTGGAACCCCGCTTGTCACAGGCGCCCACTCTGACACCTCGTCGCGTACCATGACTCGTTGTTGCCTCCCTGTCAGATATTCTCTGATCCATTGCAGTGCCTTTCCTGTTATGTGTGCCTGGTCCTCTAGCTTTTGCAGTAACCTCTTGTGAGGAACTGTGTCGAAAGCCTTCTTGCAGTCCAAAAATACGCAGTCGATCCACCCCTCTCTCTCTTGTCTTACTTCTGTCACCTTGTCATAAAACTCTAGTAGGTTTGTGACACAGGATTTTCCTTCCCTGAAACCGTGCTGGTTGTCAATTATACACTTGTTTCTTTCCAGGTGCCCCACCACTCTCCTCCTGATGATCTTCTCCATGACCTTGCATACTATACACGTTAGTGATACAGGTCTGTAGTTTAGTGCCTCATGTCTGTCTCCCTTTTTAAAAATTGGGACTACATTTGCCATTTTCCATACCTCAGGGAGTTGCCCAGTTTCAAATGATGTGTTGAAGATCTTTGTTAATGGCTCACACAATATCTCTGCTCCCTCTTTAAGGACCCATGGAGAGATGTTGTCTGGTCCCACCGCCTTTGAGGTGTCAAGTTCACATAGCAGCTTCTTCACCTCCTCCTTGGTTATATGTACCTCATCCAGCACTTGCTGGTGTGCCCCCCTGTTCTGATTTCTTGGAGTCCTACTGGTTTCCACTGTAAATACCTCTTTAAATCTTGTGTTGAGCTCCTGACATACCTCTCGGTCGTTTCTTGTGAATTCCCCATCACCCTTCCTCAGTCTGATTACCTGGTCCTTGACTGTTGTTTTCCTCCTGATGTGGCTGTACAACAGCTTCGGGTCAGTCTTTACTTTTGATGCTATGTCATTTTCATATTGTCTCTGAGCCTCCCTTCTTATCTGTGCATATTCGTTTCTGGCTCTTCGGCTGATTTCTTTATTTTCCTGAGTTCTCTGTCTTCTGTACCTTTTCCATTCTCTAGTACACCTAGTTTTTGCCTCCCTACACCTTTGGGTGAACCAAGGACTCGTTCTGTTCTTCCCATTATTTCTGTTTCCCTTGGGAACAAACCTCTCCTCTGCCTCCTTGCATTTTGTTGCTACATAGTCCATCATTTCTTGTACTGGTTTTCCTGTCAGTTCCCTCTCCCACTGAATGTCTTGAAGGAAGTTCCTCATGCCTGAGTAGTTCCCCCTTTTGTAGTTTGGTTTTTCCCAGCCTATTCCTGCTACTCTCTCCACTTGGAGCTCAACTATGTAGTCGAAGCACAGAACCACATGATCACTAGCTCCCAGGGGCCTTTCATACATGATACCCTCGATGTCCGAACTACTCATGGTGAATACAAGGTCCAACCTTGCTGGTTCATCCTCTCCTCTCTCTCTGGTAGTGTCTCTAACATGTTGATGCATGAGGTTCTCCAGTACCACATCCATCATCTTGGCTCTCCATGTTTCGGGACCCCCATGGGGCTCCAGGTTTTCCCAGTCAATCTCCTTGTGATTGAAATCACCCATAACTAGTAACTTTGCTCCCCCCATGTGTGCTCTCCTGGCCACCTCGGCTAGTGTGTTGATCATTGCTCTGTTGCTCTCATCGTATTCTTCTCTTGGCCTCCTGCAGTTCTGTGGTGGGTTGTACATTACTGCAATTATCACCTTATGTCCCTCAGACAGGATTGTTCCTACTAAGTAGTCCCTTTCGCTCATGCCATCCATTCCTTCCATTTTCTCAAAACCCCACTGGTTTTTAATGAGCAGTGCAACTCCTCCTCCCCCTCTCCTCCCTCTGTCTTTCCTGAAGATTTGATATCCGGATGGAAAGATTGAATCTGTTATTATTCTGGTGAGTTTTGTTTCTGTGAGTGCTATTATGTCTGGGGATGTCTCTTTGATTCTTTCGTGCCACTCCTCATACTTGTTTGTTATTCCATCTGCATTTGTATACCACACCTTCAACTTCTTTTCTAAGACTGTGGTCTGGGAAGTATATTGGGGTTGGGGAAGTGGGAGACCTGGTAAGGAACTATGGGTTGTTGCTTTTGGGTGAAGTTTGTAATGTAGTGGGTGGGGGCATTGGATGTGGCATGGGTGTTTTGATTTAGAGTGTTTGGTTGCACTGGGGTTGACCTGGTTGGGAGGCTTCTATAGAAAGTTGTGAGGGAGGCTGTATTAGATCTTCTTCCT
>NC_091298.1:21714797-21742297 GCF_038502225.1 Cherax quadricarinatus
CCTAGTTGATCAAGCCCTGATCCACCGGGAGGCCTGGTCAAGGACTGGGCCGCGGGGGCGTTGACCCCAGGAACACCCTCCAGGTAGAGTCCAGGTAGACACCGTCTTCTAATCTCCATGCATCCAGTCTGCTGCATAATATTCACACCTTATATTACTCTCAAACACGATAACTCTGCCTCCAGCGTCTTTGCTACAACGTTTAAAACCCAAGCTTGACATCCATGAAAGTGTTGGTTCCATTATTCTCTGGTACCTTCTACTGTTCCTCCGTGAACAAACTCTTTTGTTTCATTAGATATCTCAACATACAACCCATTTTTATTTGTCTCTTTAAAGGTTCACTTCATCTATCGGAGTCTCTTCTGTAGATATGTCCATTCCAAAATATCGAAATTAATTTTCTTTCTCAATACTCCCTCCATCCATTCCCATATTCCATGTTTGATTGCCTATATATATATATATATATATATATATATATATATATATATATATATATATATATATATATATATATATATATATATATATATATATATATATATATATATATACGAGATATCTGAGATGCCATTTATGTTATTTTCCTTCCCATTGTATCTTTGTTAATGCATGGTAGGAAAAAAAAATACTCAAACAGCTTAGGGGAGAATCCTGAGTTTTTCCCTGATGTACGTTTACTCTCTACTCTGAAAGAGACAGAGAGAAAGAGAGAGAGAGAGAGAGAGAGAGAGAGAGAGAGAGAGAGAGAGAGAGAGAGAGAGAGAGAGAGAGAGAGAGAGAGAGAGAGAGAAAGAGAGAGGAGGGGAGAGAAAGGGAGGCTGGGGAGGGAGGCGTGAGTAAGGGTAGGGATGGGGAGGGGAGGGAGTCCTGACAATTAACAACATATGCTAGCACTGTTATATTAAACGACTTGCCCGGTGTTGCCAGGACACTTCCATTATTGAGACGAAAATATAAAAACAGCTAAAGTTAGCCAAACAAAAACTAATACATAGATATACATGTATACGTTATACATACTTGTAATATAATGCATACACACCCACACACATACACACACATACACATACACACCCACACACATACACACACACACATACACACACATACACATACACACCCACACACATACATGTTTGGTACACAAATGCAGATGGATTAACGAATGAACATGAGGAATGGCAAGAAAGAATCAATGAGAAGTCCCCAGACATCATAGCAGTTACAGAAACAAAACTCACAGAGACAATAACAGATGCAATCTTCCCACCAGGATACCAGATCATGAGGAAAGATAGAAGGGGCAGGGGAGGAGGTGGGGTTGCTCTGCTCATAAAAAACAGATGGAAATTCGAGAAAATGGAAGGCATAGATGAGACGGGAGAAAGAGACTACATAGCAGGTACACTTCAGTCTGGGGAACACAAAGTGGTCATTGCAGTGATGTATAATCCACCACAGAACTGCAGGAGGCCAAGAAAGGAATATGAAGAGAGCAACAGAGCAATGGTGGACACACTTGCTGAGGTGGCAAGAAGAGCTCATTCCAGCAGAGCAAAGTTGCTGGTTATGGGGGATTTCAACCACAGGGAGATTGACTGGGAAAACCTGGAGCCACATGGGGGTCCCAAAACATGGAGACCCAGGATGTTGGACGTGGTGCTGGAAAACCTCATGCACCAACATGTTAAGGACACTACCAGAGTGAGAGGGGAGGATGAACCAGCAAGATTGGACCTTGTGTTCACCCTGGGCAGCTCAGACATTGAGGACATCAAGTATGAGAGTCCCCTAGGAGCTAGCGACCACGTGGTTCTGTGCTTTGAATACATAGTAGAGCTGCAAGTGGAGAGAATAACAGGAGTTGAATGGGAAAAGCATGACTATAAAAGAGGTGACTACATAGGGTTGAAGAACTTCCTGCGGGAGGTCCAGTGGGACAGAGAACTGGCAGGAAAGCCAGTACTGAAATGATGGAATATGTAACAACAAAATGCAAGGAGGCAGTGGAAAATTTTATTCCCAAGGGCAACAGTAACAACGGGAAGACCAGAACGAGCCCCTGGTTTACCCGACGGTGTAAGGAGGCAAAAACAAAGTGCAATAGAGAATGGAAAAAGTACAGAAGGCAGAGAACACACGAAAATAGGGAGACCAGTCGCAGAGCCAGGAATGAGTATGCACAGGTAAGGAGGGAGGCCCAGCGACAGTATGAAAATGACATAGCATCGAGAATCAAGACTGACCCCAAACTGTTGTATAGCCACATCAGGAGGAAGACAACAGTCAAAGACCAGGTGATCAGATTAAGGACAGAAGGTGGAGAACTCACAAGAAATGATCAGGAGGTATGTGAGGAGCTGAACAGGAGATTTAAGGAAGTTTTTACAGTAGAGACAGGAAGGGCTGTGGGAAGACAGCACAGAAGGGAACATCAAGAGGGAATATACCAACAAGTGTTGGATGACATACGAACAACTGAGGAGGTGAAGAAGCTCTTAAGTGACCTTGACACCTCAAAGGCGATGGGACCGGACAACATCTCCCCATGGGACCTTAGAGAAGGAGCAGAGATGCTGTGCATGCCTCTAACCACAATCTTCAACACATCCCTTGAAACTGGGCAAATACCTGAGAAATGGAAGACAGCTAATGTAGTCCCCATATTTAAGAAAGGAAACAGAAACGAGGCACTAAACTACAGACCTGTGTCTCTGACATGTATTGTGTGCAAAGTCATGGAGAAGATTATCAGGAGGAGAGTGGTCAAACACCTGGAAAGGAACAAGATTATAAATGAAAACCAGCATGTGTTCATGGAAGGCAAATCTTGTATCACAAACCTCCTGGAGTTTTATGACAACAGAAGTAAGACACGAGAGAGAGGGGTGGGTAGATTGCGTTTTCCTAGACTGCAGGAAGGCCTTTGACACAGTTCTCCACAAGAGATTAGTGCAGAAGCTGGAGGATCAGGCGCATGTAAAAGAGAGGGCACTGCAATGGATAAGGGAATACCTGACAGGGAGGCAGCAACGAGTCATGGTACGTGAAGAGGTATCACAGTGGGCGCCTGTTACGAGCGGGGTCCCACAGGGGTCAGTTCTAGGACCAGTGCTATTTTTGATATATGTGAACGACATGATGGAAGGAATAGACTCTGAAGTGTCCCTGTTCGCAGATGACGTGAAGTTGATGAGAAGAATTAAATCGGACGAGGATGAGGCAGGACTGCAAAGAGACCTGGACAGGCTGGACATGTGGTCCAGTAACTGGCTTCTCGAATTCAATCCAGCCAAATGCAAAGAAGACCGCAGACAGAGTATAGGCTAGGTGGACAAAGACTACAGACCTCACTCAGGGAGAAAGACCTTGGGGTGACCATAACACCGAGCACATCATCGGAGGCACACATCAACCAAATAACTGCTGCAGCATACGGGCGCCTGGCAAACCTGAGAATAGCGTTCCGATACCTTAATAAGGAATCGTTCAAGACACTGTACACTGTGTATGTTAGGCCCATACTGGAGTATGCAGCACCAGTCTGGAACCCACACCTGGTCAAGCACGTCAAGAAGTTAGAGAAAGTACAAAGGTTTGCAACAAGGCTAGTCCCAGAGCTCAAGGGAATGTCGTACGAGGAAAGGTTAAGGGAAATCGGACTGACGACACTGGAGGACAGAAGGGTCAGGGGAGACATGATAACAACATACAAGATACTGCGGGGAATAGACAAGGTGGACAGAGATAGGATGTTCCAGAGAGGGGACACAGGGACAAGGGGTCACAACTGGAAGCTGAAGACTCAGACGAGTCACAGGGACGTTAGGAAGTATTTCTTCAGTCATAGAGTTGTCAGCAAGTGGAATAGCCTAGCAAGTGAAGTAGTGGAGGCAGGAACCGTACATAGTTTTAAGAAGAGGTATGACAAAGCTCAGGAAGCAGAGAGAGAGAGGACCCAGTAGCGATCAGTGAAGAGGCGGGGCCAGGAGCTGAGTGTCGACCCCTGCAACCACAATTAGGTGAGTACAATTAGGTGAGTACACACACACACACACACACATGTTCACCTGGCAGCACACTGCCAGGTCCCCCACCGTCACAGACCCCACAAAACACAGTGTTGGAGAGGAAACTCAAAATAGGTACACCAACGCTGATGGAATAACGGATAAGTGGGAGGAGTGGCACGAAAGAGCTAAAGAGGCATCACTGGACATCATAGCTCTCTCAGAAACCAATCTCATGGGAATGATAACAGATGCCATCTTTCCAATGGGATATCAGATCGTGAGGAAAGACAAAGGGAACAGAGGAGGTAGAGGAGTTGCACTGCTTATCAAAAAGCGATGGGATTTTCATGAACTGGAGAGAGGAGACAGAGGAGAAGAAAGAGATTACATAATATGAACACTTCAGTCTGGAGGTCCCAAGGTGGTAATTGCGGTGATGTATAACTCACCACAGAGCAACAGGAGGCCAAGGCAAGAGTATGATGAGAGTAATAGAGCGATGGTTGACACACTTCAACCACAAGGAAATCAACTGAGAGAACCTGGAGCCACATGGGGGCCCAGAAACGTGGAGGGCTAAGATGATGGAGGTGGTACTGGAAAATCTCATGTACCAACACGTAAGGGAGAGGAGAGGATGAAAAAGTGAGACTAGACCTAGTATTCACCTTGAGTAGTGCAGATATTGAGGACATCACATATGAATGACCCCTCGGGGCCAGTGATCACGTGGTTCTGAGCTTCAAATACATAGTATGGTTTGTTTGCAATCGTGTCATTGCGATTTCGTGAGTCAGAGACATAGTAGAGTTACAAGTGGAGAGAGAAGCAGGAAGGGCAGGACGAATGAAGCCGAACTACAAAACAGGGGACTACGCAGGCATGAAGAATTTCCTGCACGGGGTTCAGTGGGAAAGAGCACTGGCAGGGAAGTCAGTAAACGAGATGATGGAATCTATGACACCAATATGCAAGGAAGCTGAGAGGTTTGTATCCAAGGGTAACAGAAATAACGAGAAAGACAGGATGAGAGCATGGTTTACCCAAAGGTGCAGGAAATCCAAAACCAAGTATGCTAGAGAATGGAAGCAGTATAGCAGGCAGACAAAGGACCCAGGAGAATAAGAAGAACAGCTGTAGAACCAGAAATGAATATGCACAGGTGAGAAGGGAGGCCCAACGACATTACAAAAATGACATAGCTGCAAAAGCCAAATCTGACCCAAAGCTGTTGTACAGCCACATCAGGATCAAAGCAACAGTTAAGGACCAGGTGATCAGGCTGAGGAAGGAAGGAGGGGAGATCACAAGAAACGACCACGAAGTATGTGAGGAGCTCAACATGAGATTCAAAGAAGTGTTCACAGAGGAGACAGAAGGGACTCCAGAAAGGGAGAGATGTGGGGCACACCATCATGTGTTGGACCCAATGCATATAATTGAGGAAGAAATGAAGATGCTGCTAAGCAGGTTAGATACTTCAAAGGCAATGGGGCCGGATAACATCTCTCCATGGATCATGAAAGAGGGAGCAGAGGCGATGTATGTACCACTAACAACAATCTTCAACACATCTATCGAAACAGAGCGACTACCTAAGGTATGGAAGACAACAAATGTAGTCCTAATTTTTAATAAAGGAGACAGACAGGAAACATTAAAGTACAGACCAGTGTCACTGACATAAATAGTATGCAAGGTCACGGAGAAGATTATCAGGAGAAGAGTGGTGGAACACCTAGAAAGGAATGAGCTTATCATTGACAGTCAGAAAGGTTTCTGGGACGGGAAATCCTGAGTCAGGTGAGAAGAGAGAGAGGGGTGGGTAGATTGCATTTTCTTGGACTGGAAGAAGACGTTTGACACAATTCCACACAAGAGATTAGTGCAAAAACTGGAGGACCAAGCAGGGATAATAGGGAAGGCACTACAGTGGATCAGGGAATACCTGTCAGGAAGACAAGAGCAAGCCATGGTACATGGCGAGGTGTCAGTCCTAGGACCAGTGCTGTTTCTGGTATTTGTGAACGACATGACGGAAGGAATAGTCTCAGAATTGTCCCTGTTTGCAAATTATGTGAAGTTAATGAGAAGAATTCAATCGAACGAGGACCAGGCAGAACTACAAAGGGATCTGCACAGGCTGCAAGCCTAGTCCAGCAACTGGCTCCTGGAGTTCAACCCCTCCAAGTGCAAAGTCATAAAGACTGGGTAAAGGCAAAGAAGTCCGCAGACGGAGTACAGTCTAGGGGGACAGAGACTACAAACCTCACTCTAGGAAAAGGTCTTTGGGGTGAGTATAACACCGGGAACATCTCCTGAGGCGCACATCAACCAAATAACTGCTGCAGCATACAGACGCCTAGCAAACCTAAGAACAGCATTCCGACATCTTAATAAGGACACTGTACACTATGTACGTTAGGTCCATATTGGAGAATGCAGCACCAGTTTGGAACCCACACATAGTCAAGCACATAAGGAAACTAGAGAAAGTGCTAAGGTTTGCAACAAGACTAGTCCCGGAGTTAAGGGGTATACACTACGAAGAGAGGTTAAGGGAAATCGACCTGACGACACTGGAGGACAGGAGAGATAGGGATGACATGATAACGACAAGGTGGACAGAGACAGGATGTTCCAGAGATAGGACACAGCAACAAGGGGTCACAGTTGGAAGTTAAAGACTCAGATGAATCACAGGGATGTTAGGAAGTATTTCTTCATTCACAGAGTTGTCAGGAAGTGGAATAATCTGAGAAGTGATGTAGTGGAGGCAGGATCCATACATAGCCTTAAGAAGAGGTATGATAAAGGTTATGGAGCAAGAAGAGTGACCACGTGGAGTTCTAATGCTATATTTATGTTGTTTTAATCTTAGTTCGAGACTGTAATATTCTTTATCACATATTTTACAAGGAATCTTCTAGACACATCCGTAAGCATTTTGGAGGAATTTTTTATCAAAAGTTTGTTTTACTGTATCAAGATTTTTAAATACAACTTTGATATTAAAAGTCTTAAGTAGAGAAGGCATATCAACCAAGTTAAATAAGGTTGGTTGTCCCTTTTTGAATTGTAAAAGGTATTTTTAGCTGTTTTAATGGATTTATCAGTTAAGTTTCTCGGGTATTTTAGATCATTAGCTATTTCATAATTTTGGATATTTCTTCATCTGTCATAGGGGTTCTTAAAAGGAGATATCGAGGGTTGAAGATAGACACACTTGTTGGATGGTAACGCTATATTGTCAGACTGTGGTAATGGGTGATGAAGCCCAGCCTTGCCGTGTTCTGGCCTGGATGTCTATGAGCCGACTGAGAGGGAGGCAGAGGTACGAACGTACACATGCACATCCCGTGACGTCACACAAACAGTCACTCGGCCTAAGGGGTCTTCTATATAAACACATGGATGGTACTATGATATGCTATACAACACATGTAAGGGGATTCAGCAACTATGCTGACAGCTCGGTCATGTTACGTATGTCGTCTCGACATACACTACTATCCTATAGTCTGAACAGGCAGGTGGTTCTGGGCTGATTCTATACAATAACAAATTCATATATAACTTAGAGCTAATGGATTGTATCATACTGGATGTTAACATGAGTTTTACGTAATGGGTGTTAACGTAATCACTTTTAACGTAATGAGTTTCAATGTAATGAGTTTTAACATAATGCATTACAAACTATAAGAACAAATCATTGTACAATATGGATGGAATTGATCGATCGATCTGTATTCATGCACTCTACGGATTCTGAGGAAGAATAAATATATATATACAAGGTGAAATTAACAGCAAAGGCATCTGGTGTGCACTCAGATCATTACTGTCAAATTCTCAGAATACGGAGGGAACGTGAATACGAAAAAAAAAAAAATTCTGAAAAACTAATCAGTTAATAACAAGACACACAGTTACCAGTTTCATTCATCTCGGACATCTAATTGTACAGGCTGTTTACACTTAAACATAATTCTGCGAGGGTAAGGTTTACATATGCAGAATGGTTATCATCTCTGGGAGGATCGAATTCCTCTGCAATGGCTAACACATGCCTTGACTGAGGGAGATCTGAACGAGTATGTACAAAAGATACAGCTACATGGACGATCTGAACGAGTATCTACAAAAGATACAGCTACATGGACGATCTGAACGAGTATCTACAAAAGATACAGCTACATTCACTAGTGACTGTGGAATTACTAACTCTTCTGCTAGGAGTGCTCAACTCGACTGTTCGATACAGTAATTCTTGGCTCATTACAAAGTCACTAATGGGTGCTGGTGGCTACACAGTTAGAATAAGATCTTCCTGGAGCAGGAATCGAATCACCAGAACACAAGGGATCGGTTCTTTCTTACTGGAGGAATGAACAAACTCGGTGGAGCGGATGACTCTCCCCGGTTGAAAAAAATTAACGCTATAACACGCAATATGAGCAAGGGAGAACGAATCTACTATCTCAAACTGCAAGCACAGGAGAAAATAAATGAACACGGTCAACAATGCTGATATTCAATCTGAGTCGCACACAGTGACACGAGGTATCAGCAATAAAGAAACTTCACTTACAAACGTTAACAATATGTGAAAGTTACTCGAGAAATAACTTCTTACGTTGCACGAATTACTGTCAACTAGGATGGGATCACCATCTGGAACACAAGGAACAACAACAGAAACTCTAGTGAGAGCACTAGCCGCAACAGAGACGTCTTTCTGCATACGGCATGTGACATCAACAAGAGATGGCATTACTAGTTTCAAGTAATCGTTTTCTGACAAGGCATCCCCTGTGGAGAAACTACTACTTGAACTAGCAGTCATTGCAGGTATAGGCTGTGCACTCAAGGCAGTCTGAGTGTCCCCGGACACTTGAGGCAACGGAACACTATCTTGCATGTCTGAAGGTGTAGGTGGAACACAGATGGGAGTGACAGAGTTACCAGTGCCTGACCGCTTGGGTACGCTACTGGAGAATGCATTGGCTTGTAAGGGGTTAATTCGTACATCATACTCTGCGGCAGTATGGCAGATTTCTGATTCAAGCTGGTAACCCCAAAATGGAACGATCAAGTCGTCAATTTGGGCATGCCATCGGTACGGGTCGAGCACAATGCGTAAGTCTCGCATGGAAGCAAATCCCAGTAGAAGGTCACCAGGGAAAGTAATCTGGTCGACAACAAGAAAAGCAGCAGTAAAGTCTCTGCTCTGGATAGTAAAGGTGAGCGAAGTCTGACCTCGGACTCGCAGAAGGGAACCAGCTATTCCACTAAGGGAGGTTACAGTAGTTGGTTCAACGAGGAGGACATGGCGTAACTGCTTCTCTTTAAACAAGCTAAGACCTGATGATATTAACTTGCGCACCAGAGTCCATGAACACATGAACGGGCGCATTATGTATTATGGATAGAATTTAAAATCATTGTTACCCTTAATAATTAAAACGTCTAGGAAAGGCAATGATTTTTCTTCGAACTCAACAGTAAAATTCATAGAATGAACTAAACTATTTAATTTAATGAGAAAATTGTTTATATCTGTATTTTTAGGCATAAAACATTAAATATCAACATATCTTTACCATTTAGTTCTATTACGAATGATTGTGTTAAGTAATCTTGTCTCAAAAATTCCATGTATAAATTACTAAGAACAGGTGAGAGAAGATTTCCCATTGCCATACCAAGCTTCTGAGTGTAAAACTCGTCAATAAACACATTAGCGCATAAACACATAAACACATAATCGCATTAGCAATACAAAATTTAATAAGTATAATGATAGTATGACCGGCAGTGGTAAATTGTAATTAACAAGTTCTTCAGATAAGAAGCTTAATAAATCATCGACTGGAATTTTTGCAAACAAGGAGGTAACGTCAAAACTAACCATATTGAAATCATTTAAGTCAGTCAAGATGCTTAATTTATGCCCTATATCTACGTTGTTTTGAACACTGAAGATAGAAATTTTTCCAATAATTGGGCTCAAAATATCTACAAGCCATTTAGATAATTTATAGTAAACTGAACCTATGGAGCTATAGCTCAAACTATAGCTCAAATCATAGGGCTTCAGAAAGCTGGGCACCAGACGAAAGAAATAGTGGAGAGTGGTCAGTGGTCAGTCGTCACGTGAGTTCACAGACCCTGAGCTGCTTTGGGGATTAGCGTGGACGGTTACAAAGCATGGCTTGCTTCTGCAGTGTTTTAAAAATTGAGGTTGGAGAGTTGAAGGAGGAGGTCTTGCTTCTCCAGGAGGAGATTAGGAGGCTGAAGGTCCACCTCAATGGATCTGGGAGAGAGTGTGAGGTGGCTGGAGTTGTGGGGAATGAGGCTTCTAGCAGTGAGGTGCATTCTGTCTCTCGCTGTGAGGAGGCTGTAGGTGGGGAGGTAGCAACGGCTACCAGCAGTGAGGTGCAGACCAGCACCTGCTACAAGTGGCTAGTGGTAACCAGCAATGGGAGGAGAATCAGAATAAGGAAAGTTAAGAGTGAAGATCTGAAGGTAGGAAATCGCTTCTCTGTTCTTCAGGATGAATGTACTTCAGTGGCCAGTGAAGGTAAGGGTACTACTGCCCCTGCTAACAGAGGTAAGCACATTCTTGTGGTTGGTGACTCTCAGGTAAGATATATTGACCGTACTTTTTGTAATAGGAATAAGAAGATGAGAGATAGAGTGTGCTTCCCTGGAGCAGGTGTTGGGGACATAGTTAACAGGCTGGATAATATCATGTCAGGTAATGGGAACAAGCCCATTTTCTGTCTCAGTGCTGGTGGAAATGATACTGGGAAGGGTAGGAGAGAAGAGCTGTTAGATAAGTACAGGTCAGCTATAGATTTCATTAAGTCTAAGGGAGGGGTCCCAATCATATGTAGCATCTTGCCTAGAAGGGGAGTAGGAAATGAATGGTTGTCTAGGGCAACTGGTGTAAATTGCTGGCTAGACAGATACTGCAAGGAACTTGCAATCCCATTCATTGACAACTGGAGCAACTTTTATGGCAAACATGATATGTATGCAAGGGATGGGGTACATCTCTCTGGGGCTGGGGTGGTAGCACTTGCAGACTTGATTGAGAAGGCCATTGGTGAAATGCCTATGATTTTAAACTGATAGAAGATACAGGTATGGGTGTGTGTGGGAAACAAGCAGGTTGCAACACTAGGGTTGGAAACAGTAAATGTATAAAAGGCATTCAGCATGAAGTTATAAATAAAGACAATAGATCAGGTCAGCAAACAAAGGGGGACAGCAGAGGGCAGCAAGGGACTAGCTCCCTTAAGGTTTACTATACTAATAGCAGGAGTGTAAGAAATAAAATAGATGAGCTAAGATTAATTGCAAGTGCAGGAAACATAGATATTATTGCTATAATAGAGACCTGGCTCAATCTGAAAGATAAAGAGATGCCCTCTGAATGTCACATACAAGGCTATAAATTATTCCACACTGACAGGGGCAACAGGAAGGATGGTGGAGTAGTGATGTATGTCAGAGACAATTTAAATTGTTGTGTTAGACAAGATATAAAATAGAAGCGTCGGCCACTGAATCTGTTTGGTTACAGCTTCTCGAGGGCCGAGAAAAACTAGTTTTGGGTGTGATTTACAGGGCCCCAAATCTTGATAGGGAGTGCAGTAAACTTCTATGGGACGAAATTCGTAAGGCATCTACATACGAAAATGTTGTGCTAATGGGAGATTTCAACCATAGACAGATTGACTGGAGCAATTTGACAGGAAATTTAGAGTCAGGTGACTTTCTTGATACGATCCAGGATTGTTTTTTAAAACAGTTTGTGACAGAGCCAACTAGGGGAAATAACCTCCTTGACTTGGTTCTTGCCAGTAGGGAAACACTAATTAATAATCTTGAGGTTAATGGTGAGCTTGGGAAAAGTGATCACAAATCACTCAGTTTTAATATATCATGGAATTCCCCTAATAATGGCAATCAAGTCTCCGTCCCTGACTTTCGCTTGGCTGATTTCATAGGACTGAAAAATTACTTAGGTGGGCTGAACTGGAATGACCTGACTAAGGGTCAGGTAGGTGGTGATGGTTGCCAATATGACGCTTTCCAGGGCATAGTTCTAGCTGCTCAGTCAAATCGTGTTCCAAATAGGGAAATCAGATCAAACAAAAATGATTTTAAATGGATGAACAATAGATTAAAATATCTGATTGATCAAAAGAGAGGCATATATAGGTAAATCAAAAGAGGAGAGGGGCAATTAAGAAATCGATATATTCAGTTAAAGAGAGAAATAAAAAAGGGAATTAGAAAAGCAAAAAGAGATTATGAGGTTAAAGTTGCAAGAGAATCGAAGACTAACCCAAAAGGATTCTTTCAGGTATACAGAAGTAAGATCAGGGACAAGATAGGCCCACTCAAAAGTTCCTCGGGTCAGCTCACTGACAGTGATAAGGAAATGTGTAGAATTTTTAGCGCATACTTCCTATCAGTTTTTACACAGGAGGATACCAGCGATATTCCAGAAACGATAAATTATGTAGAACAGGACGATAATAAACTGTGCACGATTAGGGTCACAAGTGACATGGTCCTTAGGCAAATAGATAAATTAAAACCTAACAAATCCCCAGGCCCTGATGAACTGTATGCAAGGGTTCTAAAGGAATGTGAAGAGGAGCTTAGCAAACCTTTGGCTAATCTTTTCAACATATCACTACAAACTGGCATGGTGCCAGATAAGTGGAAAATGGCAAATGTGATACCTATTTTCAAAGCAAGTGACAGGTCCTTAGCTTCGAACTATAGACCAATAAGCCTAACCTCCATAGTGGGAAAATTTATGGAATCAATAATTGCCGAGGCAGTTCGTAGCCACCTTGAAAAGCATAAATTAATCAACGAATCTCAGCATGGTTTTACAAAGGGGCGTTCCTGCCTTACGAATTTATTAACTTTTTTCACTAAGGTATTTGAGGAGGTAGATCATGGTAATGAATATGATATTGTGTATATGGACTTCAGTAAGGTTTTTGACAGGGTCCCACATCAGAGACTATTGAGGAAAATTAAAGCACATGGAATAGGAGGAGAAATTTTTTCCTGGATAGAGGTATGGTTGACAAATAGGCAGCAGAGAGTTTGCATAAATGGGGAGAAATCAGAGTGGGGAAGCGTCACGAGCGGTGTTCCACAGGGGTCAGTGTTGGGCCCCCTGCTGTTCACAATATACATAAACGACATAGATGAGGGCATAAAGAGCGACATCAGCAAGTTTGCCGATGACACCAAAATAGGCCGTCGAATTCATTCTGACGAGGACATTAGAGCACTCCAGGAAGATTTGAATAGACTGATGCAGTGGTCGGAGAAGTGGCAGATGCAGTTTAATATAGACAAATGCAAAGTTCTAAATGTTGGACAGGACAATAACCATGCCACATATAAACTAAATAATGTAGATCTTAATATTACGGATTGCGAAAAAGATTTAGGAGTTCTGGTTAGCAGTAATCTGAAACCAAGACAACAGTGCATAAGTGTTCGCAATAAAGCTAATAGAATCCTTGGCTTCATATCAAGAAGCATAAATAATAGGAGTCCTCAGGTTGTTATTCAACTCTATACATCCTTGGTTAGGCCTCATTTAGATTATGCTGCACAGTTTTGGTCACCGTATTACAGAATGGATATAAATGCTCTGGAAAATGTATAAAGGAGGATGACAAAGTTGATCCCATGTATCAGAAACCTTCCCTATGAGGTGTGGTGGAAGATGGCAGAGCTCTTCTGTGTATGTCTTACTGATTGTTTATGTTCATTTATTCTAGCTTGAAGACCACAACCAGTCTCATTCACATAAACCAGCTCGCAATTGTTGAACGGTATTTGGTAAACTTCTGGAGTTTTGTGTTGATAAGTCTCTTGTGTGACTTTTTGAGAAAGCATTAGCTGTTTTATTGTGACACTAGTAGGTCACTTCTGTAATGTCTTTGTTGTTTCTTTGTCCTTAGGTGGGAAGGAATTATTGGTTTATTTGTTGGTGTAATTTGTTTTGGTTGCTTTAGTAAGTTCCACTTAGATAAACCACTCTGAGTATCTGAGTTTAATTGACTGTTCCGTGATACTGGCTTGTTTATGATTTAGAAGGGAGGGACTGCAAATTCTCAGTGCCCGTAAGGATAGATTAGAAATTGAGCTTCCTAGCTGTAATAATCATGACTGAGCCTAAAATATTGTTAACAGATACAGATGGATGGATAACGTAATACAGAAACATAGGCTTTGAGAATTCATCATCCTCACAAGCTTCTGTGATTTTTCCAACCAAACCTTTCTTCACCCCAGACATGTTCTTTCCTCCATCAATTGTCACGCGTTAGTTTATTCCACTTCAGGTTATATCTAATAAAGTCTTTTGCCATTCTTTGAAGATGTCTTCTCCAGTTCCCGTGTTGTGCATGTTATGAATTGATGATAATTCTTGTGTGACATTAAATTCATTGTCGGCGCCACTGATGAATACAAGGAATTATAATGTGTCACTCACATCATTCGATTCATCAAGCGCGAGAGATTAAAACTGAAAATTTCATGATTTGTCTGCAGTTTGTTGAAATATATTGCTTCCTGTATCCTCAGTTCTACGAGCAAGAGTATTTACAGCAAGACTGAAGATCTTGAACAGATTTGCTTTTTCTGGGCATAACTCTGCCACTGCTTCCATCATGTACTCTTTGATCAGATCTCCGTCGATGAATGTCTTTCCTCTTTAAGCTAACACATAAGCTACGTTGTAAGTTGCCCTTTTTAAAACTTCATTTTCAACTCTCTTCTGCGTAAAAATCCTTGTTGGGAAAGCAACCTGAGTTTCATTGATTCAGATTTTTCCGAACGCTGTGTTCCTGTGAAGTGGAAATAACTTGGTTTATGTTTGGTCTCATAATGCCGACGTGCATTGTGCTCCTTCAAAACCGCAACAGTTTGGTGGTATGCGACACACAAGCCTTTATCACGTGCTGTGCAAAGAACACTTTACGCCTCATTCTTCACTAAACAGCGGTACTCACTCTGCACTGTTCATTTTCCTTCCATAACTGAAGGTTATATCTGAAAAATAAAAACATTAGAACTGAAATTGGAACAAATTTTGACATACAAATTGTTACAAGCAACAAAATCCTGAACTTATAGTGATTGAAGTGAGTGGAAATGAGAGTTTATTGATTTTATTATTTACATATTTATAATTGCTGCTGCGGTCCGCATAAAATCTTGTGGTGGCCGGATGTGGCCACCTGGCCACAGAACCCTGGCCAAAAGCATTGCAATTTTGTGACTTTTCTACAACTTGGTATCAAAAACGCTTTAATAAAAAAGTCTAATTAAATAATTAACAAACCATAAGGAAAGTAAATAAAACCAAACAGGTAAAGAACGAGCCCCCCCCCCCAAAAAAAAGGAGACAAAAAGACTGCAAATAAAAAGAACAAAACATTCCATAAACAAAAAGTTTGGCTATCAGAGTATGAACAAATTGCTGGACTGACCCGCCTCACCTCACCTACACTTTCCACCCAACAATTTCATCTTGTTTTTTTTTCTTTTTCCCTTTTTTTTCCTTCCCTTTAGCAATAACATGGACGGCGGGCGCTCCGTGCCTCGCTGACCACCATACTGTGGTTCCTCTATCTCTCTCTGTCGCTGACAGTCGCCGTCTATCACCGACAGCGTCTGTCGGCGCATTGTTGTTGCTATTGTCGTCCACAATCCCGTCAACGCAAGCAACAGAAACCATAACAGCAGCAACAACAATACAAAAAACACCAACGCAAAACAACAGTAAAACGAACGCCAACGCAAAACAACAGTAAAACGAACACCAACGCAAAACAACAGTAAAACGAACACCAACGTAAAACAACAATAAAACGAACACCAACGCAAAACAACAACAACGATAACTTAGTACATAATACATATGAGGTAATGAGTAAGACACACGTGCAACACCTATTGGGGACCCACCCACATGTGACAGCATCTGATACTGCTGCAACATCACGCTACTTCCACTTACTTCACGTCTCCGTTGTAGATAAAGTCCGTGAGGGGCGAAACGTTTCTCAGTAAAGACATCCTGGTGCTGTACGTGTCTTATTCATCATGAAAAACATTACGAAACTTTCAATAACAACAATAAAATATACTAAGATCTAACAATAACACCAGTACGAATAATACCAGTACCAGTAACACTAACACCATTAACAATAACACCAGTACGAATAATACCAGTACCAGTAACACTAACACCATTAACAATAACACCAGTACGAATAATACCAGTACCAGTAACACTAACACCATTAACAATAACACCAGTACGAATAATACCAGTACCAGTAACACTAACACCATTAACAATAACACCAGTACGAATAATACCAGTACCAGTAACACTAACACCATTAACAATAACACCAGTACGAATAATACCAGTACCAGTAACACTAACACCATTAACAATAACACCATCAGCAACAATAACACCACCAGCAACAACAATAACACTACCAGTAACAATAACACCACAATTAACAATAACACCACCGACAACAACAATAACACCACCAGCAACAATAATAACATCACCGACAACAACAATAACACCACCAGCAACAATAACACCACCAGCAACAACAATAACACCACCAGCAACAATAACACCACCAGCAACAATAACACCACCAGCAACAATAACACCACCAGCAACAACAATAACACCACCAGCAACAATAACACCACCAGCAACAATAACACCACCAGCAACAACAATAATATCACCGACAACAGCAATAACACCACCAGCAACAATAACACCACCAGCAACAACAATAACACCACCAGCAACAACAATAACACCACCAGCAACAATAACACCACCAGCAACAACAATAACACCACCAGCAACAATAACACCACCAGCAACAACAATAACACCACCAGCAACAATAACACCACCAGCAACAATAACACCACCAGCAACAATAACACCACCAGCAACAACAATAACACCACCAGCAACAATAGCACCACCAGCAACAACAATAACACCACCAGCAACAATAGCACCATCAGCAACAATAACACCACCAGCAACAACAATAACACCACCAGCAACAACAATAACACCACCGACAACAACAATAACACCACCAGCAACAATAACACCACCAGCAACAATAACACCACCAGCAACAACAATAACACCACCGACAACAACAATAACACCAACAGCAACAATAACACCACCAGCAACAAAAATAACACCACCAGCAACAACAATAATATCACCGACAACAACAATAACACCACCAGCAACAATAACACCACCAGCAACAATAACACCACCAGCAACAATAACACCACCAGCAACAACAATAACACCACCAGCAACAAAAATAACACCACCAGCAACAACAATAATATCACCGACAACAACAATAACACCACCAGCAACAATAACACCACCAGCAACAAAAATAACACCACCAGCAACAACAATAACACCACCGACAACAACAATAACACCACCAGCAACAATAACACCACCAGCAACAATAACACCACCAGCAACAATAACACCACCAGCAACAACAATAACACCACCAGCAACAACAATAACACCACCGACAACAACAATAACACCACCAGCAACAACAATAACACCACCAGCAACAACAATAACACCACCAGCAACAATAACACCACCAGCAACAACAATAACACCACCAGCAACAACAATAACACCACCAGCAACAACAATAACACCACCAGCAACAATAACACCACCAGCAACAACAATAACACCACCAGCAACAACAATAACACCACCAGCAACAACAATAACACCACCAGCAACAATAACACCACCAGCAACAACAATAACACCACCAGCAACAACAATAACACCACCAGCAACAACAATAACACCACCAGCAACAACAATAACTCCACCAGCAACAACAATAACACCACCAGCAACAACAATAACACCACCAGCAACAACAATAACACCACCAGCAACAACAATAACACCACCAGCAACAACAATAACACCACCAGCAACAACAATAACACCACCAGCAACAACAATAACACCACCAGCAACAACAATAACACCACCAGCAACAACAATAACACCACCAGCAACAACAATAACACCACCAGCAACAACAATAACACCACCAGCAACAACAATAACACCACCAGCAACAACAATAACACCACCAGCAACAACAATAACACCACCGACAACAACAATAACACCACCAGCAACAACAATAACACCACCAGCAACAACAATAACACCACCAGCAACAATAACACCACCAGCAACAACAATAACACCACCAGCAACAACAATAACACCACCAGCAACAACAATAACACCACCAGCAACAATAACACCACCAGCAACAACAATAACACCATCAGCAACAACAATAACACCACCAGCAACAACAATAACACCACCAGCAACAATAACACCACCAGCAACAACAATAACACCACCAGCAACAACAATAACACCACCAGCAACAACAATAACACCACCAGCAACAACAATAACACCACCAGCAACAACAATAACACCACCAGCAACAACAATAACACCACCAGCAACAACAATAACACCACCAGCAACAACAATAACACCACCAGCAACAACAATAACACCACCAGCAACAATAACACCACCAGCAACAACAATAACACCACCAGCAACAAAAATAACACCACCAGCAACAACAATAATATCACCGACAACAACAATAACACCACCAGCAACAATAACACCACCAGCAACAACAATAACACCACCAGCAACAACAATAACACCACCAGCGACAATAACACCACCAGCAACAAAAATAACACCACCAGCAACAACAATAATATCACCGACAACAACAATAACATCACCAGCAACAATAACACCACCAGCAACAACAATAACACCACCAGCAACAATAACACCACCAGCAACAACAATAACACCACCGACAACAACAATAACACCACCAGCAACAATAACACCACCAGCAACAATAACACCACCAGCAACAATAACACCACCAGCAACAACAATAACACCACCAGCAACAACAATAACACCACCGACAACAACAATAACACCACCAGCAACAATAACACCACCAGCAACAACAATAATATCACCGACAACAACAATAACACCACCAGCAACAATAACACCACCAGCAACAACAATAACACCACCAGCAACAACAATAACACCACCAGCAACAATAACACCACCAGCAACAACAATAACACCACCAGCAACAATAACACCACCAGCAACAACAATAACACCACCGACAACAACAATAACACCACCAGCAACAATAACACCACCAGCAACAATAACACCACCAGCAACAATAACACCACCAGCAACAACAATAACACCACCAACAACAATAGCACCACCAGCAACAACAATAACACCACCAGCAACAATAGCACCACCAGCAACAATAACACCACCAGCAACAACAATAACACCACCAGCAACAACAATAACACCACCGACAACAACAATAACACCACCAGCAACAATAACACCACCAGCAACAATAACACCACCAGCAACAACAATAACACCACCGACAACAACAATAACACCACCAGCAACAATAACACCACCAGCAACAAAAATAACACCACCAGCAACAACAATAATATCACCGACAACAACAATAACACCACCAGCAACAATAACACCACCAGCAACAATAACACCACCAGCAACAATAACACCACCAGCAACAACAATAACACCACCAGCAACAAAAATAACACCACCAGCAACAACAATAATATCACCGACAACAACAATAACACCACCAGCAACAATAACACCACCAGCAACAAAAATAACACCACCAGCAACAACAATAACACCACCGACAACAACAATAACACCACCAGCAACAATAACACCACCAGCAACAATAACACCACCAGCAACAATAACACCACCAGCAACAACAATAACACCACCAGCAACAACAATAACACCACCGACAACAACAATAACACCACCAGCAACAACAATAACACCACCAGGAACAACAATAACACCACCAGCAACAATAACACCACCAGCAACAACAATAACACCACCAGCAACAACAATAACACCACCAGCAACAACAATAACACCACCAGCAACAATAACACCACCAGCAACAACAATAACACCACCAGCAACAACAATAACACCACCAGCAACAACAATAACACCACCAGCAACAATAACACCACCAGCAACAACAATAACACCACCAGCAACAACAATAACACCACCAGCAACAACAATAACACCACCAGCAACAACAATAACACCACCAGCAACAACAATAACACCACCAGCAACAACAATAACACCACCAGCAACAACAATAACACCACCAGCAACAACAATAACACCACCAGCAACAACAATAACACCACCAGCAACAACAATAACACCACCAGCAACAACAATAACACCACCAGCAACAACAATAACACCACCAGCAACAACAATAACACCACCAGCAACAACAATAACACCACCAGCAACAACAATAACACCACCAGCAACAACAATAACACCACCGACAACAACAATAACACCACGAGCAACAACAATAACACCACCAGCAACAACAATAACACCACCAGCAACAATAACACCACCAGCAACAACAATAACACCACCAGCAACAACAATAACACCACCAGCAACAACAATAACACCACCAGCAACAATAACACCACCAGCAACAACAATAACACCACCAGCAACAACAATAACACCACCAGCAACAACAATAACACCACCAGCAACAATAACACCACCAGCAACAACAATAACACCACCAGCAACAACAATAACACCACCAGCAACAACAATAACACCACCAGCAACAACAATAACACCACCAGCAACAACAATAACACCACCAGCAACAACAATAACACCACCAGCAACAACAATAACACCACCAGCAACAACAATAACACCACCAGCAACAACAATAACACCACCAGCAACAACAATAACACCACCAGCAACAATAACACCACCAGCAACAACAATAACACCACCAGCAACAAAAATAACACCACCAGCAACAACAATAATATCACCGACAACAACAATAACACCACCAGCAACAATAACACCACCAGCAACAACAATAACACCACCAGCAACAACAATAACACCACCAGCAACAATAACACCACCAGCAACAAAAATAACACCACCAGCAACAACAATAATATCACCGACAACAACAATAACACCACCAGCAACAATAACACCACCAGCAACAACAATAACACCACCAGCAACAATAACACCACCAGCAACAACAATAACACCACCGACAACAACAATAACACCACCAGCAACAATAACACCACCAGCAACAATAACACCACCAGCAACAATAACACCACCAGCAACAACAATAACACCACCAGCAACAACAATAACACCACCGACAACAACAATAACACCACCAGCAACAATAACACCACCAGCAACAATAACACCACCAGCAACAATAACACCACCAGCAACAACAATAACACCACCGACAACAACAATAACACCACCAGCAACAATAACACCACCAGCAACAATAACACCACCAGCAACAATAACACCACCAGCAACAACAATAACACCACCAGCAACAACAATAACACCACCGAGAACAACAATAACACCATCAGCAACAATAACACCACCAGCAACAATAACACCACCAGCAACAATAACACCACCAGCAACAATAACACCACCAGCAACAACAATAATATCACCGACAACAACAATAACACCACCAGCAACAATAACACCACCAACAACAACAATAACACCACCAGCAACAATAGCACCACCAGTAACAACAATAACACCACCAGCAACAACAATAACACCACCGACAACAACAATAACACCACCAGCAACAATAACACCACCAGCAACAATAACACCACCAGCAACAATAACACCACCAGCAACAACAATAATATCACCGACAACAACAATAACACCACCAGCAACAATAACACCACCAGCAACAACAATAACACCACCAGCAACAATAGCACCACCAGCAACAACAATAACACCACCAGCAACAATAGCACCACCAGCAACAATAACACCACCAGCAACAACAATAACACCACCAGCAACAATAGCACCACCAGCAACAACAATAACACCACCAGCAACAATAACACCACCAGCAACAACAATAATATCACCGACAACAACAATAACACCACCAGCAACAATAACACCACCAGCAACAACAATAACACCACCAGCAACAATAGCACCACCAGCAACAACAATAACACCACCAGCAACAATAGCACCACCAGCAACAATAACACCACCAGCAACAACAATAACACCACCAGCAACAATAGCACCACCAGCAACAACAATAACACCACCAGCAACAATAGCACCACCAGCAACAATAACACCACCAGCAACAACAATAACACCACCAGCAACAATAGCACCACCAGCAACAACAATAACACCACCAGCAACAATAACACCACCAGCAACAACAATAATATCACCGACAACAACAATAACACCACCAGCAACAATAACACCACCAGCAACAACAATAACACCACCAGCAACAATAGCACCACCAGCAACAACAATAACACCACCAGCAACAACAATAACACCACCAGCAACAATAGCACCACCAGCAACAACAATAACACCACCGACAACAACAATAACACCACCAGCAACAACAATAACACCACCACCGACAACAACAATAACACCGACAACAACAATAACACCGACAACAATAATAACACCATCAGCAGCAACAATAACACCGACAACAACAATAACACCGACAACAACAATAACACCACCACCAACAACAATAACACCAACAACAACAACAATAACACCACCACCGACAACAATAATAACACCATCCGCAACAACAATAACACTGACAACAACAGTAACACCGACAACAACAATAACACCGACAACAACAGTAACACCGACAACAACAATAACACCGACAACAACAATAACACCACCAGCAACAACAATAACACCACCAGCAACAACAATAACACCACCAGCAACAACAATAACTCCACCAGCAACAACAATAACACCACCAGCAACAACAATAACACCACCAGCAACAACAATAACACCACCAGCAACAACAATAACACCACCAGCAACAACAATAACACCACCAGCAACAACAATAACACCACCAGCAACAACAATAACACCACCAGCAACAACAATAACACCACCAGCAACAACAATAACACCACCAGCAACAACAATAACACCACCAGCAACAACAATAACACCACCAGCAACAACAATAACACCACCAGCAACAACAATAACACCACCAGCAACAACAATAACACCACCGACAACAACAATAACACCACCAGCAACAACAATAACACCACCAGCAACAACAATAACACCACCAGCAACAATAACACCACCAGCAACAACAATAACACCACCAGCAACAACAATAACACCACCAGCAACAACAATAACACCACCAGCAACAATAACACCACCAGCAACAACAATAACACCATCAGCAACAACAATAACACCACCAGCAACAACAATAACACCACCAGCAACAATAACACCACCAGCAACAACAATAACACCACCAGCAACAACAATAACACCACCAGCAACAACAATAACACCACCAGCAACAACAATAACACCACCAGCAACAACAATAACACCACCAGCAACAACAATAACACCACCAGCAACAACAATAACACCACCAGCAACAACAATAACACCACCAGCAACAACAATAACACCACCAGCAACAATAACACCACCAGCAACAACAATAACACCACCAGCAACAAAAATAACACCACCAGCAACAACAATAATATCACCGACAACAACAATAACACCACCAGCAACAATAACACCACCAGCAACAACAATAACACCACCAGCAACAACAATAACACCACCAGCGACAATAACACCACCAGCAACAAAAATAACACCACCAGCAACAACAATAATATCACCGACAACAACAATAACATCACCAGCAACAATAACACCACCAGCAACAACAATAACACCACCAGCAACAATAACACCACCAGCAACAACAATAACACCACCGACAACAACAATAACACCACCAGCAACAATAACACCACCAGCAACAATAACACCACCAGCAACAATAACACCACCAGCAACAACAATAACACCACCAGCAACAACAATAACACCACCGACAACAACAATAACACCACCAGCAACAATAACACCACCAGCAACAACAATAATATCACCGACAACAACAATAACACCACCAGCAACAATAACACCACCAGCAACAACAATAACACCACCAGCAACAACAATAACACCACCAGCAACAATAACACCACCAGCAACAACAATAATATCACCGACAACAACAATAACACCACCAGCAACAATAACACCACCAGCAACAACAATAACACCACCAGCAACAACAATAACACCACCAGCAACAATAACACCACCAGCAACAACAATAACACCACCAGCAACAATAACACCACCAGCAACAACAATAACACCACCGACAACAACAATAACACCACCAGCAACAATAACACCACCAGCAACAATAACACCACCAGCAACAATAACACCACCAGCAACAACAATAACACCACCAACAACAATAGCACCACCAGCAACAACAATAACACCACCAGCAACAATAGCACCACCAGCAACAATAACACCACCAGCAACAACAATAACACCACCAGCAACAACAATAACACCACCGACAACAACAATAACACCACCAGCAACAATAACACCACCAGCAACAATAACACCACCAGCAACAACAATAACACCACCGACAACAACAATAACACCACCAGCAACAATAACACCACCAGCAACAAAAATAACACCACCAGCAACAACAATAATATCACCGACAACAACAATAACACCACCAGCAACAATAACACCACCAGCAACAATAACACCACCAGCAACAATAACACCACCAGCAACAACAATAACACCACCAGCAACAAAAATAACACCACCAGCAACAACAATAATATCACCGACAACAACAATAACACCACCAGCAACAATAACACCACCAGCAACAAAAATAACACCACCAGCAACAACAATAACACCACCGACAACAACAATAACACCACCAGCAACAATAACACCACCAGCAACAATAACACCACCAGCAACAATAACACCACCAGCAACAACAATAACACCACCAGCAACAACAATAACACCACCGACAACAACAATAACACTACCAGCAACAACAATAACACCACCAGGAACAACAATAACACCACCAGCAACAATAACACCACCAGCAACAACAATAACACCACCAGCAACAACAATAACACCACCAGCAACAACAATAACACCACCAGCAACAATAACACCACCAGCAACAACAATAACACCACCAGCAACAACAATAACACCACCAGCAACAACAATAACACCACCAGCAACAATAACACCACCAGCAACAACAATAACACCACCAGCAACAACAATAACACCACCAGCAACAACAATAACACCACCAGCAACAACAATAACACCACCAGCAACAACAATAACACCACCAGCAACAACAATAACACCACCAGCAACAACAATAACACCACCAGCAACAACAATAACACCACCAGCAACAACAATAACACCACCAGCAACAACAATAACACCACCAGCAACAACAATAACACCACCAGCAACAACAATAACACCACCAGCAACAACAATAACACCACCAGCAACAACAATAACACCACCAGCAACAACAATAACACCACCAGCAACAACAATAACACCACCGACAACAACAATAACACCACGAGCAACAACAATAACACCACCAGCAACAACAATAACACCACCAGCAACAATAACACCACCAGCAACAACAATAACACCACCAGCAACAACAATAACACCACCAGCAACAACAATAACACCACCAGCAACAATAACACCACCAGCAACAACAATAACACCACCAGCAACAACAATAACACCACCAGCAACAACAATAACACCACCAGCAACAATAACACCACCAGCAACAACAATAACACCACCAGCAACAACAATAACACCACCAGCAACAACAATAACACCACCAGCAACAACAATAACACCACCAGCAACAACAATAACACCACCAGCAACAACAATAACACCACCAGCAACAACAATAACACCACCAGCAACAACAATAACACCACCAGCAACAACAATAACACCACCAGCAACAACAATAACACCACCAGCAACAATAACACCACCAGCAACAACAATAACACCACCAGCAACAAAAATAACACCACCAGCAACAACAATAATATCACCGACAACAACAATAACACCACCAGCAACAATAACACCACCAGCAACAACAATAACACCACCAGCAACAACAATAACACCACCAGCAACAATAACACCACCAGCAACAAAAATAACACCACCAGCAACAACAATAATATCACCGACAACAACAATAACACCACCAGCAACAATAACACCACCAGCAACAACAATAACACCACCAGCAACAATAACACCACCAGCAACAACAATAACACCACCGACAACAACAATAACACCACCAGCAACAATAACACCACCAGCAACAATAACACCACCAGCAACAATAACACCACCAGCAACAACAATAACACCACCAGCAACAACAATAACACCACCGACAACAACAATAACACCACCAGCAACAATAACACCACCAGCAACAATAACACCACCAGCAACAATAACACCACCAGCAACAACAATAACACCACCGACAACAACAATAACACCACCAGCAACAATAACACCACCAGCAACAATAACACCACCAGCAACAATAACACCACCAGCAACAACAATAACACCACCAGCAACAACAATAACACCACCGAGAACAACAATAACACCATCAGCAACAATAACACCACCAGCAACAATAACACCACCAGCAACAATAACACCACCAGCAACAATAACACCACCAGCAACAACAATAATATCACCGACAACAACAATAACACCACCAGCAACAATAACACCACCAACAACAACAATAACACCACCAGCAACAATAGCACCACCAGTAACAACAATAACACCACCAGCAACAACAATAACACCACCGACAACAACAATAACACCACCAGCAACAATAACACCACCAGCAACAATAACACCACCAGCAACAATAACACCACCAGCAACAACAATAATATCACCGACAACAACAA